>NW_028122696.1:0-119787 GCF_965194805.1 Balaenoptera borealis | reverse complement strand
ATCAGTGATACCTTATGAGAAGTGTCCTTTTCTGTGTGACTTATTTCACTTAGAATCGTCGTACCTAAATCCACTCATCATGCTGCTACTAACCTTACGACATTGATTTCCTGGCGGAGTGATATTCCATTGTACATAAGGACCACAACTTCTTTATCCATTTTTCTCTTTCCTGGGATATTGAAGGTGGAATGAAGTGGAGGTCCTGGTCAACAGAGCAGCCCTAAACTTTGGGGTGCTTGTGTCTTGCTGATTTTTAATTTTCCCAATTTATACCCCCATGAGTGGAAGTGCCCTATGCTCTCTAAGCTGTGTTTTTCAGATGTTTCAGGACTCACCGGACACTTCTCCAGAGTGGCTCTTGGCAATTTACATCCCGCCCATCAGTGTAGCAAGGCTCCCATTTCTCCATGGCCAGTCCTGCATTTCTGGTTTTGACACTTTTTTCAGCATGGCCCTTTTGACCGATGGGAAGCGAGACTTCTTTGTAGCGCTGATTTGCCTTTCCAGGTTGCTTGGTTGGCCAAAAAGGGCGTATGCGTTTTTTCCTGAATATATTCAGGAAAAAACGCATACGCCCTTTTTGGCCAAGGGCATCATTGTCAACGTTTTGCCGCTTTTCATGTGCTTTAAAGGCGATTCGAATCTACCTCCTGAAATCTGTTTCCTGCAATTCTGCCTTGATTTCAAATCCTCTTCTTTGCCTTCCCTCAATATATTTGTGGACGAGAGTTATCATTTATAACTCTGCAGGTTTGTGAATTGCAATGCCCTGAACCTCCATTTTACAACTCGTTTTTATGGGAGCTGGCCGCAAAATCGCAGAATGGCTTCAGGCCCTGTTCTGGTTCCGGGGGGCAGGCTGAGCCTGTGGTTAATTCTTCTTTCTGATGGGAAAATAGAGTGACCTGTGCCTGTCCCAACACCAAGAGCTAGTCTCTCGTTGGTTCCACGTCTTCCCGTTTATCCTCAGGACAAATGGCAACCTGTATGGAACAGGAGGTTAAAGGTGCTGATGCTCCAAGTAGGGAGCTTGCTAGTAAAGCGGCTGGAATGGCGAACCCGGGCACAAGGAGATGAGAAATGAGGTGCGTTTTAGAAACCTTTCCCCATCACACGGTGTACCATCTTCTGGGTTTCTCATGCATGTTTTTGATGTAGGAAGATGCCCTTGAACCTGGAGATTTGGGACCCATGCGATGGGTACCACGCAGTATTCCTTTAAAGGGTCTGCGTTTGCTCACCCAACCTCACCAAACCTCTCAGCCCCAAGAGTGTCCACCCTTATGTCTCATCCAGCTGTGGGTCTAGATATGGTCAATCCAGGTTGCATCACAGCCCCTGATCGCATTGTGTAAGAATTTCTCTCTCTTTCACTGTCTTTGTTTCATGGGTGTTTCAAAGTAATTTATTTTTATAATGGGGTTTAGCTGCTTTTCACTGCTGTGTTTATGCCGCTTTATACCCACTTGACACACTAACAGAGAGATATCAATACATAGGTTTTACGATTATTATTAGTCAGATATATTCTTGTGCGGTGAATAGGGCGTGTTGAGTCCAGTTCTCTGAGCAAGGAGTAGGTCTTGTCTATTACATATTGGGTTTATGGAACGATATCTGAGCTAATTTGATACCCTTGTTTTATGTATCACCCCACCTCACCTTTCCCGTTAAGCAGCCATAGTGTGTTTTCTGCATGTGTGACTCTGTTCTGTTTTGTAATTCAGTTCAAGTGTAACGGTTTTTACATTCCCTCTATCAGTGATACCTTATGAGAAGTGTCCTTTTCTGTGTGACTTATTTCACTTAGAATCGTCATACCTAAATCCACTCATCATGCTGCTACTAACCTTACGACACTGATTTCATGGCTGAGTGATATTCCATTGTACATAAGGACCACAACTTCTTTATCCATTTTTCTCTTTCCTGGGATATTTAAGGTGGAATGAAGTGGAGGTCCTGGTCAACAGAGCAGCCCTAAACTTTGGGGTGCTTGTGTTTTGCTGATTTTTAATTTTCCCAATTTATACCCCCATGAGTGGAAGTGCCCTATGCTCTCTGAGCTGTGTTTTTCAGATGTTTCAGGACTCACCGGACACTTCTCCAGAGTGGCTCTTGGCAATTTACATCCCGCCCATCAGTGTAGCAAGGCTCCCATTTCTCCATGGCCTATCCTGCATTTCTGGTTTTGACACTTTTTTCAGCATGGCCCTTTTGACCGATGGGAAGCGAGACTTCTTTGTAGCGCTGATTTGCCTTTCCAGGTTGCTTGGTTGGCCAAAAAGGGCGTATGCGTTTTTTCCTGAATATATTCAGGAAAAAACGCATACGCCCTTTTTGGCCAAGGGCATCATTGTCAACGTTTTGCCGCTTTTCATGTGCTCTAAAGGCGATTCGTATCTACCTCCTGAAATCTGTTTCCTGCAATTCTGCCTTGATTTCAAATCCTCTTCTTTGCCTTCCCTCAATATATTTGTGGACGAGAGTTATCATTTATAACTCTGCAGGTTTGTGAATTGCAGTGCCCTGAACCTCCATTTTACAACTCGTTTTTATGGGAGCTGGCCGCAAAATCGCAGAATGGCTTCAGGCCCTGTTCTGGTTCCGGGGGGCAGGCTGAGCCTGTGGTTAATTCTTCTTTCTGATGGGAAAATAGAGTGACCTGTGCCTGTCCCAACACCAAGAGCTAGTCTCTCGTTGGTTCCACGTCTTCCCGTTTATCCTCAGGACAAATTGCAACCTGTATGGAACAGGAGGTTAAAGGTGCTGATGCTCCAAGTAGGGAGCTTGCTAGTAAAGCGGCTGGAATGGCGAACCCGGGCACAAGGAGATGAGAAATGAGGTGCGTTTTAGAAACCTTTCCCCATCACACGGTGTACCATCTTCTGGGTTTCTCATGCATGTTTTTGATGTAGGAAGATGCCCTTGAACCTGGAGATTTGGGACCCATGCGATGGGTACCACGCAGTATTCCTTTAAAGGGTCTGCGTTTGCTCACCCAACCTCACCAAACCTCTCAGCCCCAAGAGTGTCCACCCTTATGTCTCATCCAGCTGTGGGTCTAGATATGGTCAATCCAGGTTGCATCACAGCCCCTGATCGCATTGTGTAAGAATTTCTCTCTCTTTCACTGTCTTTGTTTCATGGGTGTTTCAAAGTAATTTATTTTTATAATGGGGTTTAGCTGCTTTTCACTGCTGTGTTTATGCCGCTTTATACCCACTTGACACACTAACAGAGAGATATCAATACATAGGTTTTACGATTATTATTAGTCAGATATATTCTTGTGCGGTGAATAGGGCGTGTTGAGTCCAGTTCTCTGAGCAAGGAGTAGGTCTTGTCTATTAAATATTGGGTTTATGGAACGATATCTGAGCTAATTTGATACCCTTGTTTTATGTATCACCCCACCTCACCTTTCCCGTTAAGCAGCCATAGTGTGTTTTCTGCATGTGTGACTCTATTCTGTTTTGTAATTCAGTTCAAGTGTAACGCTTTTTACATTCCCTCTATCAGTGATACCTTATGAGAAGTGTCCTTTTCTGTGTGACTTATTTCACTTAGAATCGTCATACCTAAATCCACTCATCATGCTGCTACTAACCTTACGACATTGATTTCATGGCTGAGTGATATTCCATTGTACATAAGGACCACAACTTCTTTATCCATTTTTCTCTTTCCTGGGATATTGAAGGTGGAATGAAGTGGAGGTCCTGGTCAACAGAGCAGCCCTAAACTTTGGGGTGCTTGTGTCTTGCTGATTTTTAATTTTCCCAATTTATACCCCCATGAGTGGAAGTGCCAAATGCTCTCGGAGCTGTGTTTTTCAGATGTTTCAGGACTCACCGGACACTTCTCCAGAGTGGCTCTTGGCAATTTACATCCCGCCCATCAGTGTAGCAAGGCTCCCATTTCTCCATGGCCTGTCCTGCATTTCTGGTTTTGACACATTTTTCAGCATGGCCCTTTTGACCGATGGGAAGCGAGACTTCTTTGTAGCGCTGATTTGCCTTTCCAGGTTGCTTGGTTGGCCAAAAAGGGCGTATGCGTTTTTTCCTGAATATATTCAGGAAAAAACGCATACGCCCTTTTTGGCCAAGGGCATCATTGTCAACGTTTTGCCGCTTTTCATGTGCTCTAAAGGCGATTCGTATCTACCTCCTGAAATCTGTTTCCTGCAATTCTGCCTTGATTTCAAATCTTCTTCTTTGCCTTCCCTCAATATATTTGTGGACGAGAGTTATCATTTATAACTCTGCAGGTTTGTGAATTGCAGTGCCCTGAACCTCCATTTTACAACTCGTTTTTATGGGAGCTGGCCGCAAAATCGCAGAATGGCTTCAGGCCCTGTTCTGGTTCCGGGGGGCAGGCTGAGCCTGTGGTTAATTCTTCTTTCTGATGGGAAAATAGAGTGACCTGTGCCTGTCCCAACACCAAGAGCTAGTCTCTCGTTGGTTCCACGTCTTCCCGTTTATCCTCAGGACAAATGGCAACCTGTATGGAACAGGAGGTTAAAGGTGCTGATGCTCCAAGTAGGGAGCTTGCTAGTAAAGCGGCTGGAATGGCGAACCCGGGCACAAGGAGATGAGAAATGAGGTGCGTTTTAGAAACCTTTCCCCATCACACGGTGTACCATCTTCTGGGTTTCTCATGCATGTTTTTGATGTAGGAAGATGCCCTTGAACCTGGAGATTTGGGACCCATGCGATGGGTACCACGCAGTATTACTTTAAAGGGTCTGCGTTTGCTCACCCAACCTCACCAAACCTCTCAGCCCCAAGAGTGTCCACCCTTATGTCTCATCCAGCTGTGGGTCTAGATATGGTCAATCCAGGTTGCATCACAGCCCCTGATCGCATTGTGTAAGAATTTCTCTCTCTTTCACTGTCTTTGTTTCATGGGTGTTTCAAAGTAATTTATTTTTATAATGGGGTTTAGCTGCTTTTCACTGCTGTGTTTATGCCGCTTTATACCCACTTGACACACTAACAGAGAGATATCAATACATAGGTTTTACGATTATTATTAGTCAGATATATTCTTGTGCGGTGAATAGGCCGTGTTGAGTCCAGTTCTCTGAGCAAGGAGTAGGTCTTGTCTATTAAATATTGGGTTTATGGAACGATATCTGAGCTAATTTGATACCCTTGTTTTATGTATCACCCAACCTCACCTTTCCCGTTAAGCAGCCATAGTGTGTTTTCTGCATGTGTGACTCTGTTCTGTTTTGTAATTCAGTTCAAGTGTAACGGTTTTTACATTCCCTCTATCAGTGATACCTTATGAGAAGTGTCCTTTTCTGTGTGACTTATTTCACTTAGAATCGTCGTACCTAAATCCACTCATCATGCTGCTACTAACCTTACGACATTGATTTCATGGCGGAGTGATATTCCATTGTACATAAGGACCACAACTTCTTTATCCATTTTTCTCTTTCCTGGGATATTGAAGGTGGAATGAAGTGGAGGTCCTGGTCAACAGAGCAGCCCTCAACTTTGGGGTGCTTGTGTCTTGCTGATTTTTAATTTTCCCAATTTATACCCCCATGAGTGGAAGTGCCCTATGCTCTCTAAGTTGTGTTTTTCAGATGTTTCAGGACTCACCGGACACTTCTCCAGAGTGGCTCTTGGCAATTTACATCCCGCCCATCAGTGTAGCAAGGCTCCCATTTCTCCATGGCCTGTCCTGCATTTCTGGTTTTGACACTTTTTTCAGCATGGCCCTTTTGACCGATGGGAAGCGAGACTTCTTTGTAGCGCTGATTTGCCTTTCCAGGTTGCTTGGTTGGCCAAAAAGGGCGTATGCGTTTTTTCCTGCATATATTCAGGAAAAAACGCATACGCCCTTTTTGGCCAAGGGCATCATTGTCAACGTTTTGCCGCTTTTCATGTGCTCTAAAGGCGATTCGTATCTACCTCCTGAAATCTGTTTCCTGCAATTCTGCCTTGATTTCAAATCCTCTTCTTTGCCTTCCCTCAATATATTTGTGGACGAGAGTTATCATTTATAACTCTGCAGGTTTGTGAATTGCAGTGCCCTGAACCTCCATTTTACAACTCGTTTTTATGGGAGCTGGCCGCAAAATCGCAGAATGGCTTCAGGCCCTGTTCTGGTTCCGGGGGGCAGGCTGAGCCTGTGGTTAATTCTTCTTTCTGATGGGAAAATAGAGTGACCTGTGCCTGTCCCAACACCAAGAGCTAGTCTCTCGTTGGTTCCACGTCTTCCCGTTTATCCTCAGGACAAATGGCAACCTGTATGGAACAGGAGGTTAAAGGTGCTGATGCTCCAAGTAGGGAGCTTGCTAGTAAAGCGGCTGGAATGGCGAACCCGGGCACAAGGAGATGAGAAATGAGGTGCGTTTTAGAAACCTTTCCCCATCACACGGTGTACCATCTTCTGGGTTTCTCATGCATGTTTTTGATGTAGGAAGATGCCCTTGAACCTGGAGATTTGGGACCCATGCGATGGGTACCACGCAGTATTACTTTAAAGGGTCTGCGTTTGCTCACCCAACCTCACCAAACCTCTCAGCCCCAAGAGTGTCCACCCTTATGTCTCATCCAGCTGTGGGTCTAGATATGGTCAATCCAGGTTGCATCACAGCCCCTGATCGCATTGTGTAAGAATTTCTCTCTCTTTCACTGTCTTTGTTTCATGGGTGTTTCAAAGTAATTTATTTTTATAATGGGGTTTAGCTGCTTTTCACTGCTGTGTTTATGCCGCTTTATACCCACTTGACACACTAACAGAGAGATATCAATACATAGGTTTTACGATTATTATTAGTCAGATATATTCTTGTGCGGTGAATAGGGCGTGTTGAGTCCAGTTCTCTGAGCAAGGAGTAGGTCTTGTCTATTACATATTGGGTTTATGGAACGATATCTGAGCTAATTTGATACCCTTGTTTTATGTATCACCCCACCTCACCTTTCCCGTTAAGCAGCCATAGTGTGTTTTCTGCATGTGTGACTCTGTTCTGTTTTGTAATTCAGTTCAAGTGTAACGGTTTTTACATTCCCTCTATCAGTGATACCTTATGAGAAGTGTCCTTTTCTGTGTGACTTATTTCACTTAGAATCGTCATACCTAAATCCACTCATCATGCTGCTACTAACCTTACGACATTGATTTCATGGCTGAGTGATATTCCATTGTACATAAGGACCACAACTTCTTTATCCATTTTTCTCTTTCCTGGGATATTTAAAGTGGAATGAAGTGGAGGTCCTGGTCAACAGAGCAGCCCTAAACTTTGGGGTGCTTGTGTTTTGCTGATTTTTAATTTTCCCAATTTATACCCCCATGAGTGGAAGTGCCCTATGCTCTCTGAGCTGTGTTTTTCAGATGTTTCAGGACTCACCGGACACTTCTCCAGAGTGGCTCTTGGCAATTTACATCCCGCCCATCAGTGTAGCAAGGCTCCCATTTCTCCATGGCCTATCCTGCATTTCTGGTTTTGACACTTTTTTCAGCATGGCCCTTTTGACCGATGGGAAGTGAGACTTCTTTGTAGCGCTGATTTGCCTTTCCAGGTTGCTTGGTTGGCCAAAAAGGGCGTATGCGTTTTTTCCTGAATATATTCAGGAAAAAACGCATACGCCCTTTTTGGCCAAGGGCATCATTGTCAACGTTTTGCCGCTTTTCATGTGCTCTAAAGGCGATTCGTATCTACCTCCTGAAATCTGTTTCCTGCAATTCTGCCTTGATTTCAAATCCTCTTCTTTGCCTTCCCTCAATATATTTGTGGACGAGAGTTATCATTTATAACTCTGCAGGTTTGTGAATTGCAGTGCCCTGAACCTCCATTTTACAACTCGTTTTTATGGGAGCTGGCCGCAAAATCGCAGAATGGCTTCAGGCCCTGTTCTGGTTCCGGGGGTCAGGCTGAGCCTGTGGTTAATTCTTCTTTCTGATGGGAAAATAGAGTGACCTGTGCCTGTCCCAACACCAAGAGCTAGTCTCTCGTTGGTTCCACGTCTTCCCGTTTATCCTCAGGACAAATTGCAACCTGTACGGAACAGGAGGTTAAAGGTGCTGATGCTCCAAGTAGGGAGCTTGCTAGTAAAGCGGCTGGAATGGCGAACCCGGGCACAAGGAGATGAGAAATGAGGTGCGTTTTAGAAACCTTTCCCCATCACACGGTGTACCATCTTCTGGGTTTCTCATGCATGTTTTTGATGTAGGAAGATGCCCTTGAACCTGGAGATTTGGGACCCATGCGATGGGTACCACGCAGTATTACTTTAAAGGGTCTGCGTTTGCTCACCCAACCTCACCAAACCTCTCAGCCCCAAGAGTGTCCACCCTTATGTCTCATCCAGCTGTGGGTCTAGATATGGTCAATCCAGGTTGCATCACAGCCCCTGAACGCATTGTGTAAGAATTACTCTCTCTTTCACTGTCTTTGTTTCATGGGTGTTTGAAAGTAATTTATTTTTATAATGGGGTTTAGCTGCTTTTCACTGCTGTGTTTATGCCGCTTTATACCCACATGACACACTAACAGAGAGATATCAATACATAGGTTTTACGATTATTATTAGTCAGATATATTCTTGTGCGGTGAATAGGGCGTGTTGAGTCCAGTTCTCTGAGCAAGGAGTAGGTCTTGTCTATTACATATTGGGTTTATGGAACGATATCTGAGCTAATTTGATACCCTTGTTTTATGTATCACCCCACCTCACCTTTCCCGTTAAGCAGCCATAGTGTGTTTTCTGCATGTGTGACTCTGTTCTGTTTTGTAATTCAGTTCAAGTGTAACGGTTTTTACATTCCCTCTATCAGTGATACCTTATGAGAAGTGTCCTTTTCTGTGTGACTTATTTCACTTAGAATCGTCATACCTAAATCCACTCATCATGCTGCTACTAACCTTACGACATTGATTTCATGGCTGAGTGATATTCCATTGTACATAAGGACCACAACTTCTTTATCCATTTTTCTCTTTCCTGGGATATTTAAGGTGGAATGAAGTGGAGGTCCTTGTCAACAGAGCAGCCCTAAACTTTGGGGTGCTTGTGTTTTGCTGATTTTTAATTTTCCCAATTTATACCCCCATGAGTGGAAGTGCCCTATGCTCTCTGAGCTGTGTTTTTCAGATGTTTCAGGACTCACCGGACACTTCTCCAGAGTGGCTCTTGGCAATTTACATGCCGCCCATCAGTGTAGCAAGGCTCCCATTTCTCCATGGCCTGTCCTGCATTTCTGGTTTTGACACTTTTTTCAGCATGGCCCTTTTGACCGATGGGAAGCGAGACTTCTTTGTAGCGCTGATTTGCCTTTCCAGGTTGCTTGGTTGGCCAAAAAGGGCGTATGCGTTTTTTCCTGAATATATTCAGGAAAAAACGCATACGCCCTTTTTGGCCAAGGGCATCATTGTCAACGTTTTGCCGCTTTTCATGTGCTTTAAAGGCGATTCGAATCTACCTCCTGAAATCTGTTTCCTGCAATTCTGCCTTGATTTCAAATCCTCTTCTTTGCCTTCCCTCAATATATTTGTGGACGAGAGTTATCATTTATAACTCTGCAGGTTTGTGAATTGCAATGCCCTGAACCTCCATTTTACAACTCGTTTTTATGGGAGCTGGCCGCAAAATCGCAGAATGGCTTCAGGCCCTGTTCTGGTTCCGGGGGGCAGGCTGAGCCTGTGGTTAATTCTTCTTTCTGATGGGAAAATAGAGTGACCTGTGCCTGTCCCAACACCAAGAGCTAGTCTCTCGTTGGTTCCACGTCTTCCCGTTTATCCTCAGGACAAATTGCAACCTGTATGGAACAGGAGGTTAAAGGTGCTGATGCTCCAAGTAGGGAGCTTGCTAGTAAAGCGGCTGGAATGGCGAACCCGGGCACAAGGAGATGAGAAATGAGGTGCGTTTTAGAAACCTTTCCCCATCACACGGTGTACCATCTTCTGGGTTTCTCATGCATGTTTTTGATGTAGGAAGATGCCCTTGAACCTGGAGATTTGGGACCCATGCGATGGGTACCACGCAGTATTACTTTAAAGGGTCTGCGTTTGCTCACCCAACCTCACCAAACCTCTCAGCCCCAAGAGTGTCCACCCTTATGTCTCATCCAGCTGTGGGTCTAGATATGGTCAATCCAGGTTGCATCACAGCCCCTGATCGCATTGTGTAAGAATTTCTCTCTCTTTCACTGTCTTTGTTTCATGGGTGTTTCAAAGTAATTTATTTTTATAATGGGGTTTAGCTGCTTTTCACTGCTGTGTTTATGCCGCTTTATACCCACTTGACACACTAACAGAGAGATATCAATACATAGGTTTTACGATTATTATTAGTCAGATATATTCTTGTGCGGTGAATAGGCCATGTTGAGTCCAGTTCTCTGAGCAAGGAGTAGGTCTTGTCTATTACATATTGGGTTTATGGAACGATATCTGAGCTAATTTGATACCCTTGTTTTATGTATCACCCCACCTCACCTTTCCCGTTAAGCAGCCATAGTGTGTTTTCTGCATGTGTGACTCTGTTCTGTTTTGTAATTCAGTTCAAGTGTAACGGTTTTTACATTCCCTCTATCAGTGATACCTTATGAGAAGTGTCCTTTTCTGTGTGACTTATTTCACTTAGAATCGTCATACCTAAATCCACTCATCATGCTGCTACTAACCTTACGACATTGATTTCATGGCTGAGTGATATTCCATTGTACATAAGGACCACAACTTCTTTATCCATTTTTCTCTTTCCTGGGATATTGAAGGTGGAATGAAGTGGAGGTCCTTGTCAACAGAGCAGCCCTCAACTTTGGGGTGCTTGTGTCTTGCTGATTTTTAATTTTCCCAATTTATACCCCCATGAGTGGAAGTGCCCTATGCTCTCTAAGTTGTGTTTTTCAGATGTTTCAGGACTCACCGGACACTTCTCCAGAGTGGCTCTTGGCAATTTACATCCCGCCCATCAGTGTAGCAAGGCTCCCATTTCTCCATGGCCTGTCCTGCATTTCTGGTTTTGACACTTTTTTCAGCATGGCCCTTTTGACCGATGGGAAGCGAGACTTCTTTGTAGCGCTGATTTGCCTTTCCAGGTTGCTTGGTTGGCCAAAAAGGGCGTATGCGTTTTTTCCTGAATATATTCAGGAAAAAACGCATACGCCCTTTTTGGCCAAGGGCATCATTGTCAACGTTTTGCCGCTTTTCATGTGCTCTAAAGGCGATTCGTATCTACCTCCTGAAATCTGTTTCCTGCAATTCTGCCTTGATTTCAAATCCTCTTCTTTGCCTTCCCTCAATATATTTGTGGACGAGAGTTATCATTTATAACTCTGCAGGTTTGTGAATTGCAGTGCCCTGAACCTCCATTTTACAACTCGTTTTTATGGGAGCTGGCCGCAAAATCGCAGAATGGCTTCAGGCCCTGTTCTGGTTCCGGGGGGCAGGCTGAGCCTGTGGTTAATTCTTCTTTCTGATGGGAAAATAGAGTGACCTGTGCCTGTCCCAACACCAAGAGCTAGTCTCTCGTTGGTTCCACGTCTTCCCGTTTATCCTCAGGACAAATTGCAACCTGTATGGAACAGGAGGTTAAAGGTGCTGATGCTCCAAGTAGGGAGCTTGCTAGTAAAGCGGCTGGAATGGCGAACCCGGGCACAAGGAGATGAGAAATGAGGTGCGTTTTAGAAACCTTTCCCCATCACACGGTGTACCATCTTCTGGGTTTCTCATGCATGTTTTTGATGTAGGAAGATGCCCTTGAACCTGGAGATTTGGGACCCATGCGATGGGTACCACGCAGTATTACTTTAAAGGGTCTGCGTTTGCTCACCCAACCTCACCAAACCTCTCAGCCCCAAGAGTGTCCACCCTTATGTCTCATCCAGCTGTGGGTCTAGATATGGTCAATCCAGGTTGCATCACAGCCCCTGATCGCATTGTGTAAGAATTTCTCTCTCTTTCACTGTCTTTGTTTCATGGGTGTTTCAAAGTAATTTATTTTTATAATGGGGTTTAGCTGCTTTTCACTGCTGTGTTTATGCCGCTTTATACCCACTTGACACACTAACAGAGAGATATCAATACATAGGTTTTACGATTATTATTAGTCAGATATATTCTTGTGCGGTGAATAGGCCGTGTTGAGTCCAGTTCTCTGAGCAAGGAGTAGGTCTTGTCTATTACATATTGGGTTTATGGAACGATATCTGAGCTAATTTGATACCCTTGTTTTATGTATCACCCCACCTCACCTTTCCCGTTAAGCAGCCATAGTGTGTTTTCTGCATGTGTGACTCTGTTCTGTTTTGTAATTCAGTTCAAGTGTAACGGTTTTTACATTCCCTCTATCAGTGATACCTTATGAGAAGTGTCCTTTTCTGTGTGACTTATTTCACTTAGAATCGTCGTACCTAAATCCACTCATCATGCTGCTACTAACCTTACGACATTGATTTCATGGCTGAGTGATATTCCATTGTACATAAGGACCACAACTTCTTTATCCATTTTTCTCTTTCCTGGGATATTGAAGGTGGAATGAAGTGGAGGTCCTGGTCAACAGAGCAGCCCTAAACTTTGGGGTGCTTGTGTTTTGCTGATTTTTAATTTTCCCAATTTATACCCCCATGAGTGGAAGTGCCCTATGCTCTCTGAGCTGTGTTTTTCAGATGTTTCAGGACTCACCGGACACTTCTCCAGAGTGGCTCTTGGCAATTTACATCCCGCCCATCAGTGTAGCAAGGCTCCCATTTCTCCATGGCCTATCCTGCATTTCTGGTTTTGACACTTTTTTCAGCATGGCCCTTTTGACCGATGGGAAGTGAGACTTCTTTGTAGCGCTGATTTGCCTTTCCAGGTTGCTTGGTTGGCCAAAAAGGGCGTATGCGTTTTTTCCTGAATATATTCAGGAAAAAACGCATACGCCCTTTTTGGCCAAGGGCATCATTGTCAACGTTTTGCCGCTTTTCATGTGCTCTAAAGGCGATTCGTATCTACCTCCTGAAATCTGTTTCCTGCAATTCTGCCTTGATTTCAAATCCTCTTCTTTGCCTTCCCTCAATATATTTGTGGACGAGAGTTATCATTTATAACTCTGCAGGTTTGTGAATTGCAGTGCCCTGAACCTCCATTTTACAACTCGTTTTTATGGGAGCTGGCCGCAAAATCGCAGAATGGCTTCAGGCCCTGTTCTGGTTCCGGGGGGCAGGCTGAGCCTGTGGTTAATTCTTCTTTCTGATGGGAAAATAGAGTGACCTGTGCCTGTCCCAACACCAAGAGCTAGTCTCTCGTTGGTTCCACGTCTTCCCGTTTATCCTCAGGACAAATTGCAACCTGTACGGAACAGGAGGTTAAAGGTGCTGATGCTCCAAGTAGGGAGCTTGCTAGTAAAGCGGCTGGAATGGCGAACCCGGGCACAAGGAGATGAGAAATGAGGTGCGTTTTAGAAACCTTTCCCCATCACACGGTGTACCATCTTCTGGGTTTCTCATGCATGTTTTTGATGTAGGAAGATGCCCTTGAACCTGGAGATTTGGGACCCATGCGATGGGTACCACGCAGTATTACTTTAAAGGGTCTGCGTTTGCTCACCCAACCTCACCAAACCTCTCAGCCCCAAGAGTGTCCACCCTTATGTCTCATCCAGCTGTGGGTCTAGATATGGTCAATCCAGGTTGCATCACAGCCCCTGAACGCATTGTGTAAGAATTACTCTCTCTTTCACTGTCTTTGTTTCATGGGTGTTTGAAAGTAATTTATTTTTATAATGGGGTTTAGCTGCTTTTCACTGCTGTGTTTATGCCGCTTTATACCCACATGACACACTAACAGAGAGATATCAATACATAGGTTTTACGATTATTATTAGTCAGATATATTCTTGTGCGGTGAATAGGCCGTGTTGAGTCCAGTTCTCTGAGCAAGGAGTAGGTCTTGTCTATTAAATATTGGGTTTATGGAACGATATCTGAGCTAATTTGATACCCTTGTTTTATGTATCACCCCACCTCACCTTTCCCGTTAAGCAGCCATAGTGTGTTTTCTGCATGTGTGACTCTGTTCTGTTTTGTAATTCAGTTCAAGTGTAACGGTTTTTACATTCCCTCTATCAGTGATACCTTATGAGAAGTGTCCTTTTCTGTGTGACTTATTTCACTTAGAATCGTCGTACCTAAATCCACTCATCATGCTGCTACTAACCTTACGACATTGATTTCATGGCTGAGTGATATTCCATTGTACATAAGGACCACAACTTCTTTATCCATTTTTCTCTTTCCTGGGATATTGAAGGTGGAATGAAGTGGAGGTCCTGGTCAACAGAGCAGCCCTAAACTTTGGGGTGCTTGTGTCTTGCTGATTTTTAATTTTCCCAATTTATACCCCCATGAGTGGAAGTGCCCTATGCTCTCTAAGCTGTGTTTTTCAGATGTTTCAGGACTCACCGGACACTTCTCCAGAGTGGCTCTTGGCAATTTACATCCCGCCCATCAGTGTAGCAAGGCTCCCATTTCTCCATGGCCTGTCCTGCATTTCTGGTTTTGACACTTTTTTCAGCATGGCCCTTTTGACCGATGGGAAGCGAGACTTCTTTGTAGCGCTGATTTGCCTTTCCAGGTTGCTTGGTTGGCCAAAAAGGGCGTATGCGTTTTTTCCTGAATATATTCAGGAAAAAACGCATACGCCCTTTTTGGCCAAGGGCATCATTGTCAACGTTTTGCCGCTTTTCATGTGCTTTAAAGGCGATTCGAATCTACCTCCTGAAATCTGTTTCCTGCAATTCTGCCTTGATTTCAAATCCTCTTCTTTGCCTTCCCTCAATATATTTGTGGACGAGAGTTATCATTTATAACTCTGCAGGTTTGTGAATTGCAATGCCCTGAACCTCCATTTTACAACTCGTTTTTATGGGAGCTGGCCGCAAAATCGCAGAATGGCTTCAGGCCCCGTTCTGGTTCCGGGGGGCAGGCTGAGCCTGTGGTTAATTCTTCTTTCTGATGGGAAAATAGAGTGACCTGTGCCTGTCCCAACACCAAGAGCTAGTCTCTCGTTGGTTCCACGTCTTCCCGTTTATCCTCAGGACAAATTGCAACCTGTATGGAACAGGAGGTTAAAGGTGCTGATGCTCCAAGTAGGGAGCTTGCTAGTAAAGCGGCTGGAATGGCGAACCCGGGCACAAGGAGATGAGAAATGAGGTGCGTTTTAGAAACCTTTCCCCATCACACGGTGTACCATCTTCTGGGTTTCTCATGCATGTTTTTGATGTAGGAAGATGCCCTTGAACCTGGAGATTTGGGACCCATGCGATGGGTACCACGCAGTATTACTTTAAAGGGTCTGCGTTTGCTCACCCAACCTCACCAAACCTCTCAGCCCCAACAGTGTCCACCCTTATGTCTCATCCAGCTGTGGGTCTAGATATGGTCAATCCAGGTTGCATCACAGCCCCTGATCGCATTGTGTAAGAATTTCTCTCTCTTTCACTGTCTTTGTTTCATGGGTGTTTCAAAGTAATTTATTTTTATAATGGGGTTTAGCTGCTTTTCACTGCTGTGTTTATGCCGCTTTATACCCACTTGACACATTAACAGAGAGATATCAATACATAGGTTTTACGATTATTATTAGTCAGATATATTCTTGTGCGGTGAATAGGCCGTGTTGAGTCCAGTTCTCTGAGCAAGGAGTAGGTCTTGTCTATTACATATTGGGTTTATGGAACGATATCTGAGCTAATTTGATACCCTTGTTTTATGTATCACCCCACCTCACCTTTCCCGTTAAGCAGCCATAGTGTGTTTTCTGCATGTGTGACTCTGTTCTGTTTTGTAATTCAGTTCAAGTGTAACGGTTTTTACATTCCCTCTATCAGTGATACCTTATGAGAAGTGTCCTTTTCTGTGTGACTTATTTCACTTAGAATCGTCATACCTAAATCCACTCATCATGCTGCTACTAACCTTACGACATTGATTTCATGGCTGAGTGATATTCCATTGTACATAAGGACCACAACTTCTTTATCCATTTTTCTCTTTCCTGGGATATTGAAGGTGGAATGAAGTGGAGGTCCTGGTCAACAGAGCAGCCCTAAACTTTGGGGTGCTTGTGTTTTGCTGATTTTTAATTTTCCCAATTTATACCCCCATGAGTGGAAGTGCCCTATGCTCTCTGAGCTGTGTTTTTCAGATGTTTCAGGACTCACCGTACACTTCTCCAGAGTGGCTCTTGGCAATTTACATCCCGCCCATCAGTGTAGCAAGGCTCCCATTTCTCCATGGCCTATCCTGCATTTCTGGTTTTGACACTTTTTTCAGCATGGCCCTTTTGACCGATGGGAAGCGAGACTTCTTTGTAGCGCTGATTTGCCTTTCCAGGTTGCTTGGTTGGCCAAAAAGGGCGTATGCGTTTTTTCCTGAATATATTCAGGAAAAAACGCATACGCCCTTTTTGGCCAAGGGCATCATTGTCAACGTTTTGTCGCTTTTCATGTGCTCTAAAGCTATTCGTATCTACCTCCTGAAATCTGTTTCCTGCAATTCTGCCTTGATTTCAAATCCTCTTCTTTGCCTTCCCTCAATATATTTGTGGACGATAGTTATCATTTATAACTCTGCAGGTTTGTGAATTGCAGTGCCCTGAACCTCCATTTTACAACTCGTTTTTATGGGAGCTGGCCGCAAAATCGCAGAATGGCTTCAGGCCGTGTTCTGGTTCCGGGGGGCAGGCTGAGCCTGTGGTTAATTCTTCTTTCTGATGGGAAAATAGAGTGACCTGTGCCTGTCCCAACACCAAGAGCTAGTCTCTCGTTGGTTCCACGTCTTCCCGTTTATCCTCAGGACAAATTGCAACCTGTACGGAACAGGAGGTTAAAGGTGCTGATGCTCCAAGTAGGGAGCTTGCTAGTAAAGCGGCTGGAATGGCGAACCCGGGCACAAGGAGATGAGAAATGAGGTGCGTTTTAGAAACCTTTCCCCATCACACGGTGTACCATCTTCTGGGTTTCTCATGCATGTTTTTGATGTAGGAAGATGCCCTTGAACCTGGAGATTTGGGACCCATGCGATGGGTACCACGCAGTATTACTTTAAAGGGTCTGCGTTTGCTCACCCAACCTCACCAAACCTCTCAGCCCCAAGAGTGTCCACCCTTATGTCTCATCCAGCTGTGGGTCTAGATATGGTCAATCCAGGTTGCATCACAGCCCCTGAACGCATTGTGTAAGAATTACTCTCTCTTTCACTGTCTTTGTTTCATGGGTGTTTGAAAGTAATTTATTTTTATAATGGGGTTTAGCTGCTTTTCACTGCTGTGTTTATGCCGCTTTATACCCACTTGACACACTAACAGAGAGATAGCAATACATAGGTTTTACGATTATTATTAGTCAGATATATTCTTGTGCGGTGAATAGGCCGTGTTGAGTCCAGTTCTCTGAGCAAGGAGTAGGTCTTGTCTATTACATATTGGGTTTATGGAACGATATCTGAGCTAATTTGATACCCTTGTTTTATGTATCACCCCACCTCACCTTTCCCGTTAAGCAGCCATAGTGTGTTTTCTGCATGTGTGACTCTGTTCTGTTTTGTAATTCAGTTCAAGTGTAACGGTTTTTACATTCCCTCTATCAGTGATACCTTATGAGAAGTGTCCTTTTCTGTGTGACTTATTTCACTTAGAATCGTCATACCTAAATCCACTCATCATGCTGCTACTAACCTTACGACATTGATTTCATGGCTGAGTGATATTCCATTGTACATAAGGACCACAACTTCTTTATCCATTTTTCTCTTTCCTGGGATATTTAAGGTGGAATGAAGTGGAGGTCCTGGTCAACAGAGCAGCCCTAAACTTTGGGGTGCTTGTGTTTTGCTGATTTTTAATTTTCCCAATTTATACCCCCATGAGTGGAAGTGCCCTATGCTCTCTGAGCTGTGTTTTTCAGATGTTTCAGGACTCACCGGACACTTCTCCAGAGTGGCTCTTGGCAATTTACATCCCGCCCATCAGTGTAGCAAGGCTCCCATTTCTCCATGGCCTATCCTGCATTTCTGGTTTTGACACTTTTTTCAGCATGGCCCTTTTGACCGATGGGAAGCGAGACTTCTTTGTAGCGCTGATTTGCCTTTCCAGGTTGCTTGGTTGGCCAAAAAGGGCGTATGCGTTTTTTCCTGAATATATTCAGGAAAAAACGCATACGCCCTTTTTGGCCAAGGGCATCATTGTCAACGTTTTGCCGCTTTTCATGTGCTCTAAAGGCGATTCGTATCTACCTCCTGAAATCTGTTTCCTGCAATTCTGCCTTGATTTCAAATCCTCTTCTTTGCCTTCCCTCAATATATTTGTGGACGAGAGTTATCATTTATAACTCTGCAGGTTTGTGAATTGCAGTGCCCTGAACCTCCATTTTACAACTCGTTTTTATGGGAGCTGGCCGCAAAATCGCAGAATGGCTTCAGGCCCTGTTCTGGTTCCGGGGGGCAGGCTGAGCCTGTGGTTAATTCTTCTTTCTGATGGGAAAATAGAGTGACCTGTGCCTGTCCCAACACCAAGAGCTAGTCTCTCGTTGGTTCCACGTCTTCCCGTTTATCCTCAGGACAAATTGCAACCTGTACGGAACAGGAGGTTAAAGGTGCTGATGCTCCAAGTAGGGAGCTTGCTAGTAAAGCGGCTGGAATGGCGAACCCGGGCACAAGGAGATGAGAAATGAGGTGCGTTTTAGAAACCTTTCCCCATCACACGGTGTACCATCTTCTGGGTTTCTCATGCATGTTTTTGATGTAGGAAGATGCCCTTGAACCTGGAGATTTGGGACCCATGCGATGGGTACCACGCAGTATTACTTTAAAGGGTCTGCGTTTGCTCACCCAACCTCACCAAACCTCTCAGCCCCAAGAGTGTCCACCCTTATGTCTCATCCAGCTGTGGGTCTAGATATGGTCAATCCAGGTTGCATCACAGCCCCTGAACGCATTTTGTAAGAATTACTCTCTCTTTCACTGTCTTTGTTTCATGGGTGTTTCAAAGTAATTTATTTTTATAATGGGGTTTAGCTGCTTTTCACTGCTGTGTTTATGCCGCTTTACACCCACTTGACACACTAACAGAGAGATATCAATACATAGGTTTTACGATTATTATTAGTCAGATATATTCTTGTGTGGTGAATAGGGCGTGTTGAGTCCAGTTCTCTGAGCAAGGAGTAGGTCTTGTCTATTACATATTGGGTTTATGGAACGGTATCTGAGCTAATTTGATACCCTTGTTTTATGTATCACCCCACCTCACCTTTCCCGTTAAGCAGCCATAGTGTGTTTTCTGCATGTGTGACTCTGTTCTGTTTTGTAATTCAGTTCAAGTGTAACGGTTTTTACATTCCCTCTATCAGTGATACCTTATGAGAAGTGTCCTTTTCTGTGTGACTTATTTCACTTAGAATCGTCGTACCTAAATCCACTCATCATGCTGCTACTAACCTTACGACATTGATTTCATGGCTGAGTGATATTCCATTGTACATAAGGACCACAACTTCTTTATCCATTTTTCTCTTTCCTGGGATATTGAAGGTGGAATGAAGTGGAGGTCCTGGTCAACAGAGCAGCCCTAAACTTTGGGGTGCTTGTGTCTTGCTGATTTTTAATTTTCCCAATTTATACCCCCATGAGTGGAAGTGCCCTATGCTCTCTAAGCTGTGTTTTTCAGATGTTTCAGGACTCACCGGACACTTCTCCAGAGTGGCTCTTGGCAATTTACATCCCGCCCATCAGTGTAGCAAGGCTCCCATTTCTCCATGGCCTGTCCTGCATTTCTGGTTTTGACACTTTTTTCAGCATGGCCCTTTTGACCGATGGGAAGCGAGACTTCTTTGTAGCGCTGATTTGCCTTTCCAGGTTGCTTGGTTGACCAAAAAGGGCGTATGCGTTTTTTCCTGAATATATTCAGGAAAAAACGCATACGCCCTTTTTGGCCAAGGGCATCATTGTCAACGTTTTGCCCCTTTTCATGTGCTTTAAAGGCGATTCGAATCTACCTCCTGAAATCTGTTTCCTGCAATTCTGCCTTGATTTCAAATCCTCTTCTTTGCCTTCCCTCAATATATTTGTGGACGAGAGTTATCATTTATAACTCTGCAGGTTTGTGAATTGCAATGCCCTGAACCTCCATTTTACAACTCGTTTTTATGGGAGCTGGCCGCAAAATCGCAGAATGGCTTCAGGCCCTGTTCTGTTTCCGGGGGGCAGGCTGAGCCTGTGGTTAATTCTTCTTCCTGATGGGCAAATAGAGTGACCTGTGCCTGTCCCAACACCAAGAGCTAGTCTCTCGTTGGTTCCACGTCTTCCCGTTTATCCTCAGGACAAATTGCAAACTGTATGGAACAGGAGGTTAAAGGTGCTGATGCTCCAAGTAGGGAGCTTGCTAGTAAAGCGGCTGGAATGGCGAACCCGGGCACAAGGAGATGAGAAATGAGGTGCGTTTTAGAAACCTTTCCCCATCACACGGTGTACCATCTTCTGGGTTTCTCATGCATGTTTTTGATGTAGGAAGATGCCCTTGAACCTGGAGATTTGGGACCCATGCGATGGGTACCACGCAGTATTACTTTAAAGGGTCTGCGTTTGCTCACCCAACCTCACCAAACCTCTCAGCCCCAAGAGTGTCCACCCTTATGTCTCATCCAGCTGTGGGTCTAGATATGGTCAATCCAGGTTGCATCACAGCCCCTGAACGCATTGTGTAAGAATTTCTCTCTCTTTCACTGTCTTTGTTTCATGGGTGTATCAAAGTAATTTATTTTTATAATGGGGTTTAGCTGCTTTTCACTGCTGTGTTTATGCCGCTTTATACCCACTTGACACACTAACAGAGAGATATCAATACATAGGTTTTACGATTATTATTAGTCAGATATATTCTTGTGCGGTGAATAGGGCGTGTTGAGTCCAGTTCTCTGAGCAAGGAGTAGGTCTTGTCTATTACATATTGGGTTTATGGAACGATATCTGAGCTAATTTGATACCCTTGTTTTATGTATCACCCCACCTCACCTTTCTCGTTAAGCAGCCATAGTGTGTTTTCTGCATGTGTGACTCTGTTCTGTTTTGTAATTCAGTTCAAGTGTAACGGTTTTTACATTCCCTCTATCAGTGATACCTTATGAGAAGTGTCCTTTTCTGTGTGACTTATTTCACTTAGAATCGTCGTACCTAAATCCACTCATCATGCTGCTACTAACCTTACGACATTGATTTCATGGCGGAGTGATATTCCATTGTACATAAGGACCACAACTTCTTTATCCATTTTTCTCTTTCCTGGGATATTGAAGGTGGAATGAAGTGGAGGTCCTGGTCAACAGAGCAGCCCTAAACTTTGGGGTGCTTGTGTCTTGCTGATTTTTAATTTTCCCAATTTATACCCCCATGAGTGGAAGTGCCCTATGCTCTCTAAGCTGTGTTTTTCAGATGTTTCAGGACTCACCGGACACTTCTCCAGAGTGGCTCTTGGCAATTTACATCCCGCCCATCAGTGTAGCAAGGCTCCCATTTCTCCATGGCCTGTCCTGCATTTCTGGTTTTGACACTTTTTTCAGCATGGCCCTTTTGACCGATGGGAAGCGAGACTTCTTTGTAGCGCTGATTTGCCTTTCCAGGTTGCTTGGTTGGCCAAAAAGGGCGTATGCGTTTTTTCCTGAATATATTCAGGAAAAAACGCATACGCCCTTTTTGGCCAAGGGCATCATTGTCAACGTTTTGCCGCTTTTCATGTGCTTTAAAGGCGATTCGAATCTACCTCCTGAAATCTGTTTCCTGCAATTCTGCCTTGATTTCAAATCCTCTTCTTTGCCTTCCCTCAATATATTTGTGGACGAGAGTTATCATTTATAACTCTGCAGGTTTGTGAATTGCACTGCCCTGAACCTCCATTTTACAACTCGCTTTTTTGGGAGCTGGCCGCAAAAGCGCAGGATGGCTTCAGGCCCTGTTCTGGTTCCGTGGGGCAGGCTGAGCCTGTGGTTAATTCTTCTTCCTGATGGGAAAATAGAGTGACCTGTGCCTGTCCCAACACCAAGAGCTAGTCTCTCGTTGGTTCCACGTCTTCCCGTTCATCCTCAGGACAAATTGCAACCTGTACGGAACAGGAGGTTAAAGGTGCTGATGCTCCAAGTAGGGAGATTGCTAGTAAAGCGGCTGGAATGGCGAACCCGGGCACAAGGAGATGAGAAATGAGGTGCGTTTTAGAAACCTTTCCCCATCACACGGTGTACCATCTTCTGGGTTTCTCATGCATGTTTTCGATGTAGGAAGATGCCCTTGAACCTGGAGATTTGGGACCCGTGCGATGGGTACCACGCAGTATTACTTTAAAGGGTCTGCGTTTGCTCACCCAACCTCACCAAACCTCTCAGCCGCAACAGTGTCCACCCTTATGTCTCATCCAGCTGTGGGTCTAGATATGGTCAATCCAGGTTGCATCACAGCCCCTGAACTCATTGTGTAAGAATTTCTCTCTCTTTCACTGTCTTTGTTTCATGGGTTTTTCAAAGTAATTTATTTTTATAATGGGGTTTAGCTGCTTTTCACTGCTGTGTTTATGCCGCTTTTTACCCACTTGACACACTAACAGAGAGATATCAATACATAGGTTTTAAGATTATTACTAGTCAGATATATTCTTGTGCGGTGAATAGGGCGTGTTGAGTCCAGTTCTCTGAGCAAGGAGTAGGTCTTGTCTACTACATATTGGGTTTATGGAACGGTATCTGAGCTAATTTGATACCCTTGTTTTATGTATCACCCCACCTCACCTTTCCCGTTAAGCAGCCATAGTGTGTTTTCTGCATGTGTGACTCTGTTCTGTTTTGTAATTCAGTTCAAGTGTAACGGTTTTTACATTCCCTCTATCAGTGATACCTTATGAGAAGTGTCCTTTTCTGTGTGACTTATTTCACTTAGAATCGTCGTACCTAAATCCACTCATCATGCTGCTACTAACCTTATGACATTGCTTTCATGGCTGAGTGATATTCCATTGTACATAAGGACCACAACTTCTTTATCCATTTTTCTCTTTCCTGGGATATTGAAGGTAGAATGAAGTGGAGGTCCTTGTCAACAGAGCAGCCCTCAACTTTGGGGTGCTTGTGTCTTGCTGATTTTTCATTTTCCCAATTTATACCCCCATGAGTGGAAGTGCCCTATGCTCTCTAAGCTGTGTTTTTCAGATGTTTCAGGACACACCGTACACTTCTCCAGAGTGGCTGTTGGCAATTTACATCCCGCCCATCAGTGTAGCAAGGCTCTCATTTCTCCATGGCCTGTCCTGCATTTCTGGTTTTGACACTTTTTTCAGCATGGCCCTTTTGACCGATGGGGAGCGAGACTTCTTTGTAGCGCTGATTTGCCTTTCCAGGTTGCTTGGTTGGCCAAAAAGGGCGTATGCGTTTTTTCCTGAATATATTCAGGAAAAAACGCATACGCCCTTTTTGGCCAAGGGCATCATTGTCAAAGTTTTGCCGCTTTTCATGTGCTTTAAAGGCGATTCGAATCTACCTCCTGAAATCTGTTTCCTGCAATTCTGCCTTGATTTCAAATCCTCTTCTTTGCCTTCCCTCAATATATTTGTGGACGAGAGTTATCATTTATAACTCTGCAGGTTTGTGAATTGCACTGCCCTGAACCTCCATTTTACAACTCGCTTTTTTGGGAGCTGGCCGCAAAAGCGCAGGATGGCTTCAGGCCCTGTTCTGGTTCCGGGGGGCAGGCTGAGCCTGTGGTTAATTCTTCTTCCTGATGGGAAAATAGAGTGACCTGTGCCTGTCCCAACACCAAGAGCTAGTCTCTCGTTGGTTCCCCGTCTTCCCGTTCATTCTCAGGACAAATTGCAACCTGTACGGAACAGGAGGTTAAAGGTGCTGATGCTCCAAGTAGGGAGATTGCTAGTAAAGTGGCTGGAATGGCGAACCCGGGCACAAGGAGATGAGAAATGAGGTGCGTTTTAGAAACCTTTCCCCATCACACGGTGTACTATCTTCTGGGTTTCTCATGCATGTTTTCGATGTAGGAAGATGCCCTTGAACCTGGAGATTTGGGACCCATGCGATGGGTACCACGCAGTATTACTTTAAAGGGTCTGCGTTTGCTCACCCAACCTCACCAAACCTCTCAGCCCCAAGAGTGTCCACCCTTATGTCTCATCCAGCTGTGGGTCTAGATATGGTCAATCCAGGTTGCATCACAGCCCCTGAACGCATTGTGTAAGAATTTCTCCCTCTTTCATTGTCTTTCTTTCATGGGTTTTTCAAAGTAATTTATTTTCATAATGGGGTTTAGCTCCTTTTCACGGCTGTGTTTATGCCGCTTTCCACCCACTTGACACACTAACAGAGAGATATCAATACATATGTTTTACGATTATTACTAGTCAGATATATTCTTGTGCGGTGAATAGGGCGTGTTGAGTCCAGTTCTCTGAGCAAGGAGTAGGTCTTGTCTATTACATATTGGGTTTATGGAACGGTATCTGAGCTAATTTGAAACCCTTGTTTTATGTATCACCCCACCTCACCTTTCCCGTTAAGCAGCCATAGTGTGTTTTTGCATGTGTGACTCTGTTCTGTTTTGTAATTCAGTTCAAGTGTAACGGTTTTTACATTCCCTCTAAAAGTGATACCTTATGAGAAGTGTCCTTTTCTGTGTGACTTATTTCACTTAGAATCGTCGTACCTAAATCCACTCATCATGCTGCTACTAACCTTATGACATTGATTTCATGGCTGAGTGATATTCCATTGTACATAAGGACCACAACTTCTTTATCCATTTTTCTCTTTCCTTGGATATTTAAGGTGGAATGAAGTGGAGGTCCTTGTCAACAGAGCAGCCCTCAACTTTGGGGTGCTTGTGTCTTGCTGATTTTTAATTTTCCCAATTTATACCCCCATGAGTGGAAGTGCCCTATGCTCTCTAAGCTGTGTTTTTCAGATGTTTCAGGACACACCGTACACTTCTCCAGAGTGGCTGTTGGCAATTTACATCCCGCCCATCAGTGTAGCAAGGCTCTCATTTCTCCATGGCCTGTCCTGCATTTCTGGTTTTGACACTTTTTTCAGCATGGCCCTTTTGACCGATGGGGAGCGAGACTTCTTTGTAGCACTGATTTGCCTTTCCAGGTTGCTTGGTTGGCCAAAAAGGGCGTATGCGTTTTTTCCTGAATATATTCAGGAAAAAACGCATACGCCCTTTTTGGCCAAGGGCATCATTGTCAACGTTTTGCCGCTTTTCATGTGCTTTAAAGGCGATTCGAATCTACCTCCTGAAATCTGTTTCCTGCAATTCTGCCTTGATTTCAAATCCTCTTCTTTGCCTTCCCTCAATATATTTGTGGACGAGAGTTATCATTTATAACTCTGCAGGTTTGTGAATTGCACTGCCCTGAACCTCCATTTTACAACTCGCTTTTTTGGGAGCTGGCCGCAAAAGCGCAGGATGGCTTCAGGCCCTGTTCTGGTTCCGTGGGGCAGGCTGAGCCTGTGGTTAATTCTTCTTCCTGATGGGAAAATAGAGTGACCTGTGCCTGTCCCAACACCAAGAGCTAGTCTCTCGTTGGTTCCACGTCTTCCCGTTCATCCTCAGGACAAATTGCAACCTGTACGGAACAGGAGGTTAAAGGTGCTGATGCTCCAAGTAGGGAGATTGCTAGTAAAGCGGCTGGAATGGCGAACCCGGGCACAAGGAGATGAGAAATGAGGTGCGTTTTAGAAACCTTTCCCCATCACACGGTGTACCATCTTCTGGGTTTCTCATGCATGTTTTCGATGTAGGAAGATGCCCTTGAACCTGGAGATTTGGGACCCGTGCGATGGGTACCACGCAGTATTACTTTAAAGGGTCTGCGTTTGCTCACCCAACCTCACCAAACCTCTCAGCCGCAACAGTGTCCACCCTTATGTCTCATCCAGCTGTGGGTCTAGATATGGTCAATCCAGGTTGCATCACAGCCCCTGAACTCATTGTGTAAGAATTTCTATCTCTTTCACTGTCTTTGTTTCATGGGTTTTTCAAAGTAATTTATTTTTATAATGGGGTTTAGCTGCTTTTCACTGCTGTGTTTATGCCGCTTTTTACCCACTTGACACACTAACAGAGAGATATCAATACATAGGTTTTAAGATTATTACTAGTCAGATATATTCTTGTGCGGTGAATAGGGCGTGTTGAGTCCAGTTCTCTGAGCAAGGAGTAGGTCTTGTCTACTACATATTGGGTTTATGGAACGGTATCTGAGCTAATTTGATACCCTTGTTTTATGTATCACCCCACCTCACCTTTCCCGTTAAGCAGCCATAGTGTGTTTTCTTCATGTGTGACTCTGTTCTGTTTTGTAATTCAGTTCAAGTGTAACGGTTTTTACATTCCCTCTATCAGTGATACCTTATGAGAAGTGTCCTTTTCTGTGTGACTTATTTCACTTAGAATCGTCGTACCTAAATCCACTCATCATGCTGCTACTAACCTTATGACATTGATTTCATGGCTGAGTGATATTCCATTGTACATAAGGACCACAACTTCTTTATCCATTTTTCTCTTTCCTGGGATATTGAAGGTGGAATGAAGTGGAGGTCCTTGTCAACAGAGCAGCCCTCAACTTTGGGGTGCTTGTGTCTTGCTGATTTTTCATTTTCCCAATTTATACCCCCATGAGTGGAAGTGCCCTATGCTCTCTAAGCTGTGTTTTTCAGATGTTTCAGGACACACCGTACACTTCTCCAGAGTGGCTGTTGGCAATTTACATCCCGCCCATCAGTGTAGCAAGGCTCCCATTTCTCCATGGCCTGTCCTGCATTTCTGGTTTTGACACTTTTTTCAGCATGGCCCTTTTGACCGATGGGAAGCGAGACTTCTCTGTAGCGCTGATTTGCCTTTCCAGGTTGCTTGGTTGGCCAAAAAGGGCGTATGCGTTTTTTCCTGAATATATTCAGGAAAAAACGCATACGCCCTTTTTGGCCAAGGGCATCATTGTCAACGTTTTGCCGCTTTTCATGTGCTTTAAAGGCGATTCGAATCTACCTCCTGAAATCTGTTTCCTGCAATTCTGCCTTGATTTCAAATCCTCTTCTTTGCCTTCCCTCAATATATTTGTGGACGAGAGTTATCATTTATAACTCTGCAGGTTTGTGAATTGCAGTGCCCTGAACCTCCATTTTACAACTCGCTTTTTTGGGAGCTGGCCGCAAAAGCGCAGGATGGCTTCAGGCCCTGTTCTGGTTCCGGGGGGCAGGCTGAGCCTGTGGTTAATTCTTCTTCCTGATGGGAAAATAGAGTGACCTGTGCCTGTCCCAACACCAAGAGCTAGTCTCTCGTTGGTTCCCCGTCTTCCCGTTCATCCTCAGGACAAATTGCAACCTGTACGGAACAGGAGGTTAAAGGTGCTGATGCTCCAAGTAGGGAGATTGCTAGTAAAGTGGCTGGAATGGCGAACCCGGGCACAAGGAGATGAGAAATGAGGTGCGTTTTAGAAACCTTTCCCCATCACACGGTGTACTATCTTCTGGGTTTCTCATGCATGTTTTCGATGTAGGAAGATGCCCTTGAACCTGGAGATTTGGGACCCATGCGATGGGTACCACGCAGTATTACTTTAAAGGGTCTGCGTTTGCTCACCCAACCTCACCAAACCTCTCAGCCCCAAGAGTGTCCACCCTTATGTCTCATCCAGCTGTGGGTCTAGATATGGTCAATCCAGGTTGCATCACAGCCCCTGAACGCATTGTGTAAGAATTTCTCCCTCTTTCACTGTCTTTCTTTCATGGGTTTTTCAAAGTAATTTATTTTCATAATGGGGTTTAGCTCCTTTTCACGGCTGTGTTTATGCCGCTTTCCACCCACTTGACACACTAACAGAGAGATATCAATACATATGTTTTACGATTATTACTAGTCAGATATATTCTTGTGCGGTGAATAGGGCGTGTTGAGTCCAGTTCTCTGAGCAAGGAGTAGGTCTTGTCTACTACATATTGGGTTTATGGAACGGTATCTGAGCTAATTTGAAACCCTTGTTTTATGTATCACCCCACCTCACCTTTCCCGTTAAGCAGCCATAGTGTGTTTTTGCATGTGTGACTCTGTTCTGTTTTGTAATTCAGTTCAAGTGTAACGGTTTTTACATTCCCCCTATCAGTGATACATTATGAGAAGTGTCCTTTTCTGTGTGACTTATTTCACTTAGAATCGTCGTACCTAAATCCACTCATCATGCTGCTACTAGCCTTATGACATTGATTTCATGGCTCAGTGATATTCCATTTTACATAAGGACCACAACTTCTTTATCCATTTTTCTCTTTCCTGGGATATTGAAGGTGGAATGAAGTGGAGGTCCTTGTCAACAGAGCAGCCCTGAACTTTGGCGTGCTTGTGTCTTGCTGATTTTTCATTTTCCCAATTTATACCCCCATGCGTGGAAGTGCCCTATGCTCTCTAAGCTGTGTTTTTTAGATGTTTCAGGACTTACCGTACACTTCTCCAGAGTGGCTCTTGGCAATTTACATCCCGCCCATCAGTGTAGCAAGGCTCCCATTTCTCCATGGCCTGTCCTGCATTTCTGGTTTTGACACTTTTTTCAGCATGGCCCTTTTGACCGATGGGAAGCGAGACTTCTTTGTAGCGCTGATTTGCCTTTCCAGGTTGCTTGGTTGGCCAGAAAGGGCGTATGCGTTTTTTCCTGAATATATTCAGGAAAAAACGCATACGCCCTTTTTGGCCAAGGGCATCATTGTCAACATTTTGCCGCTTTTCATCTGCTTTAAAGGCGATTCGAATCTACCTCCTGAAATCTGTTTCCTGCAATTCTGCCTTGATTTCAAATCCTCTTCTTTGCCTTCCCTCAATATATTTGTGGAAGAGAGTTTTCATTTATAACTCTGCAGGTTTGTGAATTGCTGTGCCCTGAACCTCCATTTTACAACTCGTTTTTTGGGAGCTGGCCGCAAAAGCGCAGGATGGCTTCAGGCCCTTTTCTTGTTCCGGGGCGCAGGCTGAGCCTGTGGTTAATTCTTCTTCCTGATGGGAAAATAGAGTGACCTGTGCCTGTCCCAACACCAAGAGCTAGTCTCTCATTGGTTCCACGTCTTCCCGTTCATCCTCAGGACAAATTGCAACCTGTACGAAACAGGAGGTTAAAGGTGCTGATGCACCAAGTAGGGAGATTGCTAATAAAGCGGCTGGAATGGCGAACCCGGGCACAAGGAGATGAGAAATGAGGTGCGTTTTAGAAACCTTTCCCCATCACACGGTGTACCATCTTCTGGGTTTCTCATGCATGTTTTCGATGTAGGAAGATGCCCTTGAACCTGGAGATTTGGGACCCGTGCGATGGGTACCACACAGTATTACTTTAAAGGGTCTGCGTTTGCTCACCCAACCTCACCAAACCTCTCAGCCCCAAGAGTGTCCACCCTTATGTCTCATCCAGCTGTGGGTCTAGATATGGTCAATCCAGGTTGCATCACAGCCCCTGAACGCATTGTGTAAGAATTTCTCTCTCTTTCACTGTCTTTGTTTCATGGGTTTTTCAAAGTAATTTATTTTTATAATGGGGTTTAGCTGCTTTTCACTGCTGTGTTTATGCCGCTTTACACCCACTTGACACACTAACAGAGAGGTGTCAATACATAGGTTTTAAGATTATTACTAGTCAGATATATTCTTGTGCGGTGAATAGGGTGTGTTGAGTCCTATTCTCTGAGCAAGGAGTAGGTCTTGTCTATTACATATTGTGTTTATGGAATGGTATCTGAGCTCATTTGAAACCCTTGTTTTATGTATCACCCCACCTCACATTTCCCGTTAAGCAGCCATAGTGTGTTTTCTGCATGTGTGACTCTGTTCTGTTTTGTAATTCAGTTCAAGTGTAACGGTTTTTACATTCCTTCTATAAGTGATACCTTATTTGAAGTGTCCTTTTCTGTGTGACTTATTTCACTTAGAATCGTCGTACCTAAATCCAGTCATCATGCTTCTACTAGCCTTATGACATTGATTTCATGGCTGAGTGATATTCCATTGTACATAAGGACCACAACTTCTATATACATTTTTCTCTTTCCTGGGATATTTAAGGTGGAATGAAGTGGAGGTCCTTGTCAACAGAGCAGCCCTAAACTTTGGGGTGCTTGTGTCTTGCTAATTTTTCATTTTCCCAATTTATACCCCCATGAGTGGAAGTGCCCTATGTTCTCTAAGCTGTGTTTTTCAGATGTTTCAGGAGTCACCGTACACTTCTCCAGTGTGGCCGTTGGCAGTTTACATCCCGCCCATCAGTGTAGCAAGGCTCCCATTTCTCCATGGCCTGTCCTGCATTTCTGGTTTTGACACTTTTTTCAGCATGGCCCTTTTGACCGATGGGAAACGAGACTTCTCTGTAGCGTTGATTTGCCTTTCCAGGTTGCTTGGTTGGCCAAAAAGGGCGTATGCGTTTTTTCCTGAATATATTCAGGGAAAACCGCATACGCCCTTTTTGGCCAAGGGCATCATTTTCGACGTTTTGCCGCTTTTCATGTGCTTTAAAGGCGATTCATATCTACCTCCTGAAATCTGTTTCCTGCAATTCTGCCTTGCTTTCAAATCCTCTTCGTTGCCTTCCCTCAATATATTTTTGGACGAGAGTTATCATTTATAACTCGGCTGGTTTGTGAATTGCAATGCCCCTGAGCTCCATTTTTAAACTCGCTTTTTTGGGAGCTCTCCGCAAAAGCGCAGGATGGCCTCAGGCACTATTCTTGTTCCGGGCGGCAGGCTGAGCCTGTGGTTATTTCTTCTTCCTGATGGGAAAATAGAGTGACCTGTGCCTGTCCCAACACCAAGAGCTAATCTCTCATTGGCTCCCCGTTTTTCCGTTCATCCTCAGGACAAATTGCAAGCTGTATGGAACAGGAGGTTAAAGGTGATGATTTTCCATTGAGGGCGATTGCTACTAAAGCGGCTGGAATGGCGAACCCGAGCACAAGGACAGGAGAAATGAGGTGCGTTTTAGAAACCTTTCCCCATCACATGGTGTACCATCTTCTGGGTTTCTCATGCATGTTTTTGATGTAGGAAGATGCCCTTGAACGTGGAGATTTGGGACCCATGCAATGGGTACCACGCAGTATTACTTTAAAGGGTCTGCGTTTGCTCACCCAACCTCACCAAACCTCTCAGCCCCAAGAGTGTCCACCCTTATGTCTCATCCAGCTGTGGGTCTAGATATGGTCAATCCAGCTTGCATCACAGCCCCTGAACGCATTGTGTAAGAATTTCTCTCTCTTTCACTGTCTTTGTTTCATGGGTTTTTCAAAGTAATTTATTTTTATAGTGGGGTTTAGCTGCTTTTCACAGCTGTTTTTATGCCGCTTTACACCCACTTGACACACTAACAGAGAGATATCAATACATAGGTTTTAAGATTATTACTAGTCAGATATATTCTTGTGCGGTGAATAGGGCGTGTTGAGTCCAGTTCTCTGAGCAAGGAGTAGGTCTTGTCTACTACATATTGGGTTTATGGAACGGTATCTGAGCTAATTTGATACCCTTGTTTTATGTATCACCCCACCTCACCTTTCCCGTTAAGCAGCCATAGTGTGTTTTCTGCATGTGTGACTCTGTTCTGTTTTGTAATTCAGTTCAAGTGTAACGGTTTTTACATTCCCTCTATCAGTGATACCTTATGAGAAGTGTCCTTTTCTGTGTGACTTATTTCACTTAGAATCGTCGTACCTAAATCCACTCATCATGCTGCTACTAACCTTATGACATTGATTTCATGGCTGAGTGATATTCCATTGTACATAAGGACCACAACTTCTTTATCCATTTTTCTCTTTCCTGGGATATTGAAGGTGGAATGAAGTGGAGGTCCTTGTCAACAGAGCAGCCCTCAACTTTGGGGTGCTTGTATCTTGCTGATTTTTAATTTTCCCAATTTATACCCCCATGAGTGGAAGTGCCCTATGCTCTCTAAGCTGTGTTTTTCAGATGTTTCAGGACACACCGTACACTTCTCCAGAGTGGCTGTTGGCAATTTACATCCCGCCCATCAGTGTAGCAAGGCTCCCATTTCTCCATGGCCTGTCCTGCATTTCTGGTTTTGACACTTTTTTCAGCATGGCCCTTTTGACCGATGGGAAGCGAGACTTCTCTGTAGCGCTGATTTGCCTTTCCAGGTTGCTTGGTTGGCCAAAAAGGGCGTATGCGTTTTTTCCTGAATATATTCAGGAAAAAACGCATACGCCCTTTTTGGCCAAGGGCATCATTGTCAACGTTTTGCCGCTTTTCATGTGCTTTAAAGGCGATTCGTATCTACCTCCTGAAATCTGTTTCATGCAATTCTGCCTTGATTTCAAATCCTCTTCTTTGCCTTCCCTCAATATATTTGTGGACGAGAGTTATCATTTATAACTCTGCAGGTTTGTGAATTGCAGTGCCCTGAAGCTCCATTTTACAACTCGCTTTTTTGGGAGCTGGCCGCAAAAGCGCAGGATGGCTTCAGGCCCTGTTCTGGTTCCGGGGGGCAGGCTGAGCCTGTGGTTAATTCTTCTTCCTGATGGGAAAATAGAGTGACCTGTGCCTGTCCCGACACCAAGAGCTAGTCTCTCACTGGTTCCCGGTCTACCCGTTCATCCTCAGGACAAATTGCAACCTGTACGGAACAGGAGGTTAAAGGTGCTGATGCTCCAAGTAGGGAGATTGCTAGTAAAGCGGCTGGAATGGCGAACCCGGGCACAAGGAGATGAGAAATGAGGTGCGTTTTAGAAACCTTTCCCTATCACACGGTGTACCATCTTCTGGGTTTCTCATGCATGTTTTCGATGTAGGAAGATGCCCTTGAACCTGGAGATTTGGGAACCATGCGATGGGTACCACGCAGTATTACTTTAAAGGGTCTGCGTTTGCTCACCCAACCTCACCAAACCTCTCAGCCCCAAGAGTGTCCACCCTTATGTCTCATCCAGCTGTGGGTCTAGATATGGTCAATCCAGCTTGCATCACAGCCCCTGAACTCATTGTGTAAGAATTTCTATCTCTTTCACTGTCGTTGTTTCATGGGTTTTTCAAAGTAATTTATTTTCATAATGGGGTTTAGCTGCTTTTCACTGCTGTGTTTATGCCGCTTTACACCCACTTGACACACTAACAGAGAGATATCAATACATAGGTTTTAAGATTATTACTAGTCAGATATATTCTTGTGCGGTGAATAGGGCGTGTTGAGTCCAGTTCTCTGAGCAAGGAGTAGGTCTTGTCTACTACATATTGGGTTTATGGAACGGTATCTGAGCTAATTTGATACCCTTGTTTTATGTATCACCCCACCTCACCTTTCCCGTTAAGCAGCCATAGTCTGTTTTCTGCATGTGTGACTCTGTTCTGTTTTGTAATTCAGTTCAAGTGTAACGGTTTTTACATTCCCTCTAAAAGTGATACCTTATGAGAAGTGTCCTTTTCTGTGTGACTTATTTCACTTAGAATCGTCGTACCTAAATCCACTCATCATGCTGCTACTAACCTTATGACATTGATTTCATGGCTGAGTGATATTCCATTGTACATAAGGACCACAACTTCTTTATCCATTTTTCTCTTTCCTTGGATATTGAAGGTGGAATGAAGTGGAGGTCCTTGTCAACAGAGCAGCCCTCAACTTTGGGGTGCTTGTGTCTTGCTGATTTTTCATTTTCCCAATTTATACCCCCATGAGTGGAAGTGCCCTATGCTCTCTAAGCTGTGTTTTTCAGATGTTTCAGGACACACCGTACACTTCTCCAGAGTGGCTGTTGGCAATTTACATCCCGCCCATCAGTGTAGCAAGGCTCTCATTTCTCCATGGCCTGTCCTGCATTTCTGGTTTTGACACTTTTTTCAGCATGGCCCTTTTGACCGATGGGGAGCGAGACTTCTTTGTAGTGCTGATTTGCCTTTCCAGGTTGCTTGGTTGGCCAAAAAGGGCGTATGCGTTTTTTCCTGAATATATTCAGGAAAAAACGCATACGCCCTTTTTGGCCAAGGGCATCATTGTCAACGTTTTGCCGCTTTTCATGTGCTTTAAAGGCGATTCGAATCTACCTCCTGAAATCTGTTTCGTGCAATTCTGCCTTGATTTCAAATCCTCTTCTTTGCCTTCCCTCAATATATTTGTGGACGAGAGTTATCATTTATAACTCTGCAGGTTTGTGAATTGCACTGCCCTGAACCTCCATTTTACAACTCGCTTTTTTGGGAGCTGGCCGCAAAAGCGCAGGATGGCTTCAGGCCCTGTTCTGGTTCCGTGGGGCAGGCTGAGCCTGTGGTTAATTCTTCTTCCTGATGGGAAAATAGAGTGACCTGTGCCTGTCCCAACACCAAGAGCTAGTCTCTCGTTGGTTCCACGTCTTCCCGTTCATCCTCAGGACAAATTGCAACCTGTACGGAACAGGAGGTTAAAGGTGCTGATGCTCCAAGTAGGGAGATTGCTAGTAAAGCGGCTGGAATGGCAAACCCGGGCACAAGGAGATGAGAAATGAGGTGCGTTTTAGAAACCTTTCCCCATCACACGGTGTACCATCTTCTGGGTTTCTCATGCATGTTTTCGATGTAGGAAGATGCCCTTGAACCTGGAGATTTGGGACCCGTGCGATGGGTACCACGCAGTATTACTTTAAAGGGTCTGCGTTTGCTCACCCAACCTCACCAAACCTCTCAGCCGCAACAGTGTCCACCCTTATGTCTCATCCAGCTGTGGGTCTAGATATGGTCAATCCAGGTTGCATCACAGCCCCTGAACGCATTGTGTAAGAATTTCTCTCTCTTTCACTGTCTTTGTTTCATGGGTTTTTCAAAGTAATTTATTTTTATAATGGGGTTTAGCTGCTTTTCACTGCTGTGTTTATGCCGCTTTTTACCCACTTGACACACTAACAGAGAGATATCAATACATAGGTTTTAAGATTATTACTAGTCAGATATATTCTTGTGCGGTGAATAGGGCGTGTTGAGTCCAGTTCTCTGAGCAAGGAGTAGGTCTTGTCTACTACATATTGGGTTTATGGAACGGTATCTGAGCTAATTTGATACCCTTGTTTTATGTATCACCCCACCTCACCTTTCCCGTTAAGCAGCCATAGTGTGTTTTCTGCATGTGTGACTCTGTTCTGTTTTGTAATTCAGTTCAAGTGTAACGGTTTTTACATTCCCTCTATCAGTGATACCTTATGAGAAGTGTCCTTTTCTGTGTGACTTATTTCACTTAGAATCGTCGTACCTAAATCCACTCATCATGCTGCTACTAACCTTATGACATTGATTTCATGGCTGAGTGATATTCCATTGTACATAAGGACCACAACTTCTTTATCCATTTTTCTCTTTCCTTGGATATTGAAGGTGGAATGAAGTGGAGGTCCTTGTCAACAGAGCAGCCCTCAACTTTGGGGTGCTTGTGTCTTGCTGATTTTTAATTTTCCCAATTTATACCCCCATGAGTGGAAGTGCCCTATGCTCTCTAAGCTGTGTTTTTCAGATGTTTCAGGACACACCGTACACTTCTCTAGAGTGGCTGTTGGCAATTTACATCCCGCCCATCAGTGTAGCAAGGCTCCCATTTCTCCATGGCCTGTCCTGCATTTCTGGTTTTGACACTTTTTTCAGCATGGCCCTTTTGACCGATGGGAAGCGAGACTTCTCTGTAGCGCTGATTTGCCTTTCCAGGTTGCTTGGTTGGCCAAAAAGGGCGTATGCGTTTTTTCCTGAATATATTCAGGAAAAAACGCATACGCCCTTTTTGGCCAAGGGCATCATTGTCAACGTTTTGCCGCTTTTCATGTGCTTTAAAGGCGATTCGAATCTACCTCCTGAAATCTGTTTCCTGCAATTCTGCCTTGATTTCAAATCCTCTTCTTTGCCTTCCCTCAATATATTTGTGGACGAGAGTTATCATTTATAACTCTGCAGGTTTGTGAATTGCAGTGCCCTGAACCTCCATTTTACAACTCGCTTTTTAGGGAGCTGGCCGGAAAAGCGCAGGATGGCTTCAGGCCCTGTTCTGGTTCCGGGGGGCAGGCTGAGCCTGTGGTTAATTCTTCTTCCTGATGGGAAAATAGAGTGACCTGTGCCTGTCCCAACACCAAGAGCTAGTCTCTCGTTGGTTCCCCGTCTTCCCGTTCATCCTCAGGACAAATTGCAACCTGTACGGAACAGGAGGTTAAAGGTGCTGATGCTCCAAGTAGGGAGATTGCTAGTAAAGTGGCTGGAATGGCGAACCCGGGCACAAGGAGATGAGAAATGAGGTGCGTTTTAGAAACCTTTCCCCATCACACGGTGTACTATCTTCTGGGTTTCTCATGCATGTTTTCGATGTAGGAAGATGCCCTTGAACCTGGAGATTTGGGACCCGTGCGATGGGTACCAAACAGTATTACTTTAAAGGGTCTGCGTTTGCTCACACAACCTAACCAAAACTCTCAGCCCCAAGAGTGTCCACCCTTATGTCTCATCCAGCTGTGCGTCTAGATATGGTCAATCCAGGTTGCATCACAGCCCCTGAACGCATTGTGTAAGAATTTCTCTCTCTTTCACTGTCTTTGTTTCATGGGTTTTTCAAAGTAATTTATTTTTATAATGGGGTTTAGCTGCTTTTCACTGCTGTGTTTATGCCGCTTTACACCCACTTGACACACTAACAGAGAGGTGTCAATACATAGTTTTTAAGATTATTACTAGTCAGATATATTCTTGTGCGGTGAATAGGGTGTGTTGAGTCCAATTCTCTGAGCAAGGAGTAGGTCTTGTCTATTACATATTGTGTTTATGGAATGGTATCTGAGCTCATTTGAAACCCTTGTTTTATGTATCACCCCACCTCACATTTCCCGTTAAGCAGCCATAGTGTGTTTTCTGCATGTGTGACTCTGTTCTGTTTTGTAATTCAGTTCAAGTGTAACGGTTTTTACATTCCTTCTATAAGTGATACCTTATTTGAAGTGTCCTTTTCTGTGTGACTTATTTCACTTAGAATCGTCGTACCTAAATCCAGTCATCATGCTTCTACTAGCCTTATGACATTGATTTCATGGCTGAGTGATATTCCATTGTACATAAGGACCACAACTTCTATATCCATTTTTCTCTTTCCTGGGATATTTAAGGTGGAATGAAGTGGAGGTCCTTGTCAACAGAGCAGCCCTAAACTTTGGGGTGCTTGTGTCTTGCTGATTTTTCATTTTCCCAATTTATACCCCCATGAGTGGAAGTGCCCTATGTTCTCTAAGCTGTGTTTTTCAGATGTTTCAGGAGTCACCGTACACTTCTCCAGAGTGGCTGTTGGCAATTTACATCCCGCCCATCAGTGTAGCAAGGCTCCCATTTCTCCATGGCCTGTCCTGCATTTCTGGTTTTGACACTTTTTTCAGCATGGCCCTTTTGACCGATGGGAAACGAGACTTCTCTGTAGCGTTGATTTGCCTTTCCAGGTTGCTTGGTTGGCCAAAAAGGGCGTATGCGTTTTTTCCTGAATATATTCAGGAAAAACCGCATACGCCCTTTTTGGCCAAGGGCATCATTTTCGACGTTTTGCCGCTTTTCATGTGCTTTAAAGGCGATTCAAATCTACCTCCTGAAATCTGTTTCCTGCAATTCTGCCTTGCTTTCAAATCCTCTTCGTTGCCTTCCCTCAATATATTTGTGGACGAGAGTTATCATTTATAACTCGGCTGGTTTGTGAATTGCAATGCCCCTGAGCTCCATTTTTCAACTCGCTTTTTTGGGAGCTCTCCGCAAAAGCGCAGGATGGCCTCAGGCACTATTCTTGTTCCGGGCGGCAGGCTGAGCCTGTGGTTATTTCTTCTTCCTGATGGGAAAATAGAGTGACCTGTGCCTGTCCCAACAGCAAGAGCTAATCTCTCATTGGCTCCCCGTTTTTCCGTTCATCCTCAGGACAAATTGCAAGCTGTATGGAACAGGAGGTTAAAGGTGATGATTTTCCATTGAGGGCGATTGCTACTAAAGCGGCTGGAATGGCGAACCCGAGCACAAGGACAGGAGAAATGAGGTGCGTTTTAGAAACCTTTCCCCATCACATGGTGTACCATCTTCTGGGTTTCTGATGCATGTTTTTGATGTAGGAAGATGACCTTGAACGTGGAGATTTGGGACCCATGCAATGGGTACCACGCAGTATTACTTTAAAGGGTCTGCGTTTGCTCACCCAACCTCACCAAACCTCTCAGCCCCAAGAGTGTCCACCCTTATGTCTCATCCAGCTGTGGGTCTAGATATGGTCAATCCAGCTTGCATCACAGCCCCTGAACGCATTGTGTAAGAATTTCTCTCTCTTTCACTGTCTTTGTTTCATGGGTTTTTCAAAGTAATTTATTTTTATAGTGGGGTTTAGCTGCTTTTCACAGCTGTTTTTATGCCGCTTTACACCCACTTGACACACTAACAGAGAGATATCAATACATAGGTTTTAAGATTATTACTAGTCAGATATATTCTTGTGCGGTGAATAGGGCGTGTTGAGTCCAGTTCTCTGAGCAAGGAGTAGGTCTTGTCTACTACATATTGGGTTTATGGAACGGTATCTGAGCTAATTTGATACCCTTGTTTTATGTATCACCCCACCTCACCTTTCCCGTTAAGCAGCCATAGTGTGTTTTCTGCATGTGTGACTCTGTTCTGTTTTGTAATTCAGTTCAAGTGTAACGGTTTTTACATTCCCTCTATCAGTGATACCTTATGAGAAGTGTCCTTTTCTGTGTGACTTATTTCACTTAGAATCGTCGTACCTAAATCCACTCATCATGCTGCTACTAACCTTATGACATTGATTTCATAGCTGAGTGATAGTCCATTGTACATAAGGACCACAACTTCTTTATCCATTTTTCTCTTTCCTGGGATATTGAAGGTGGAATGAAGTGGAGGTCCTTGTCAACAGAGCAGCCCTCAACTTTGGGGTGCTTGTGTCTTGCTGATTTTTAATTTTCCCAATTTATACCCCCATGAGTGGAAGTGCCCTATGCTCTCTAAGCTGTGTTTTTCAGATGTTTCAGGACACACCGTACACTTCTCCAGAGTGGCTGTTGGCAATTTACATCCCGCCCATCAGTGTAGCAAGGCTCCCATTTCTCCATGGCCTGTCCTGCATTTCTGGTTTTGACACTTTTTTCAGCATGGCCCTTTTGACCGATGGGAAGCGAGACTTCTCTGTAGCGCTGATTTGCCTTTCCAGGTTGCTTGGTTGGCCAAAAAGGGCGTATGCGTTTTTTCCTGAATATATTCAGGAAAAAACGCATACGCCCTTTTTGGCCAAGGGCATCATTGTCAACGTTTTGCCGCTTTTCATGTGCTTTAAAGGCGATTCGTATCTACCTCCTGAAATCTGTTTCGTGCAATTCTGCCTTGATTTCAAATCCTCTTCTTTGCCTTCCCTCAATATATTTGTGGACGAGAGTTATCATTTATAACTCTGCAGGTTTGTGAATTGCAGTGCCCTGAACCTCCATTTTACAACTCGCTTTTTTGGGAGCTGGCCGCAAAAGCGCAGGATGGCTTCAGGCCCTGTTCTGGTTCCGGGGGGCAGGCTGAGCCTGTGGTTAATTCTTCTTCCTGATGGGAAAATAGAGTGACCTGTGCCTGTCCCGACACCAAGAGCTAGTCTCTCACTGGTTCCCGGTCTACCCGTTCATCCTCAGGACAAATTGCAACCTGTACGGAACAGGAGGTTAAAGGTGCTGATGCTCCAAGTAGGGAGATTGCTAGTAAAGCGGCTGGAATGGCGAACCCGGGCACAAGGAGATGAGAAATGAGGTGCGTTTTAGAAACCTTTCCCTATCACACGGTGTACCATCTTCTGGGTTTCTCATGCATGTTTTCGATGTAGGAAGATGCCCTTGAACCTGGAGATTTGGGAACCATGCGATGGGTACCACGCAGTATTACTTTAAAGGGTCTGCGTTTGCTCACCCAACCTCACCAAACCTCTCAGCCCCAAGAGTGTCCACCCTTATGTCTCATCCAGCTGTGGGTCTAGATATGGTCAATCCAGCTTGCATCACAGCCCCTGAACTCATTGTGTAAGAATTTCTATCTCGTTCACTGTCGTTGTTTCATGGGTTTTTCAAAGTAATTTATTTTCATAATGGGGTTTAGCTGCTTTTCACTGCTGTGTTTATGCCGCTTTACACCCACTTGACACACTAACAGAGAGATATCAATACATAGGTTTTAAGATTATTACTAGTCAGATATATTCTTGTGCGGTGAATAGGGCGTGTTGAGTCCAGTTCTCTGAGCAAGGAGTAGGTCTTGTCTACTACATATTGGGTTTATGGAACGGTATCTGAGCTAATTTGATACCCTTGTTTTATGTATCACCCCACCTCACCTTTCCCGTTAAGCAGCCATAGTCTGTTTTCTGCATGTGTGACTCTGTTCTGTTTTGTAATTCAGTTCAAGTGTAACGGTTTTTACATTCCCTCTAAAAGTGATACCTTATGAGAAGTGTCCTTTTCTGTGTGACTTATTTCACTTAGAATCGTCGTACCTAAATCCACTCATCATGCTGCTACTAACCTTATGACATTGATTTCATGGCTGAGTGATATTCCATTGTACATAAGGACCACAACTTCTTTATCCATTTTTCTCTTTCCTTGGATATTTAAGGTGGAATGAAGTGGAGGTCCTTGTCAACAGAGCAGCCCTCAACTTTGGGGTGCTTGTGTCTTGCTGATTTTTCATTTTCCCAATTTATACCCCCATGAGTGGAAGTGCCCTATGCTCTCTAAGCTGTGTTTTTCAGATATTTCAGGACACACCGTACACTTCTCCAGAGTGGCTGTTGGCAATTTACATCCCGCCCATCAGTGTAGCAAGGCTCTCATTTCTCCATGGCCTGTCCTGCATTTCTGGTTTTGACACTTTTTTCAGCATGGCCCTTTTGACCGATGGGAAGCGAGACTTCTTTGTAGCGCTGATTTGCCTTTCCAGGTTGCTTGGTTGGCCAAAAAGGGCGTATGCGTTTTTTCCTGAATATATTCAGGAAAAAACGCATACGCCCTTTTTGGCCAAGGGCATCATTGTCAACGTTTTGCCGCTTTTCATGTGCTTTAAAGGCGATTCGAATCTACCTCCTGAAATCTGTTTCCTGCAATTCTGCCTTGATTTCAAATCCTCTTCTTTGCCTTCCCTCAATATATTTGTGGACGAGAGTTATCATTTATAACTCTGCAGGTTTGTGAATTGCACTGCCCTGAACCTCCATTTTACAACTCGCTTTTTTGGGAGCTGGCCGCAAAAGCGCAGGATGGCTTCAGGCCCTGTTCTGGTTCCGTGGGGCAGGCTGAGCCTGTGGTTAATTCTTCTTCCTGATGGGAAAATAGAGTGACCTGTGCCTGTCCCAACACCAAGAGCTAGTCTCTCGTTGGTTCCACGTCTTCCCGTTCATCCTCAGGACAAATTGCAACCTGTACGGAACAGGAGGTTAAAGGTGCTGATGCTCCAAGTAGGGAGATTGCTAGTAAAGCGGCTGGAATGGCGAACCCGGGCACAAGGAGATGAGAAATGAGGTGCGTTTTAGAAACCTTTCCCCATCACACGGTGTACCATCTTCTGGGTTTCTCATGCATGTTTTCGATGTAGGAAGATGCCCTTGAACCTGGAGATTTGGGACCCGTGCGATGGGTACCACGCAGTATTACTTTAAAGGGTCTGCGTTTGCTCACCCAACCTCACCAAACCTCTCAGCCGCAACAGTGTCCACCCTTATGTCTCATCCAGCTGTGGGTCTAGATATGGTCAATCCAGGTTGCATCACAGCCCCTGAACTCATTGTGTAAGAATTTCTCTCTCTTTCACTGTCTTTGTTTCATGGGTTTTTCAAAGTAATTTATTTTTATAATGGGGTTTAGCTGCTTTTCACTGCTGTGTTTATGCCGCTTTTTACCCACTTGACACACTAACAGAGAGATATCAATACATAGGTTTTAAGATTATTACTAGTCAGATATATTCTTGTGCGGTGAATAGGGCGTGTTGAGTCCAGTTCTCTGAGCAAGGAGTAGGTCTTGTCTACTACATATTGGGTTTATGGAACGGTATCTGAGCTAATTTGATACCCTTGTTTTATGTATCACCCCACCTCACCTTTCCCGTTAAGCAGCCATAGTGTGTTTTCTGCATGTGTGACTCTGTTCTGTTTTGTAATTCAGTTCAAGTGTAACGGTTTTTACATTCCCTCTATCAGTGATACCTTATGAGAAGTGTCCTTTTCTGTGTGACTTATTTCACTTAGAATCGTCGTACCTAAATCCACTCATCATGCTGCTACTAACCTTATGACATTGATTTCATGGCTGAGTGATATTCCATTGTACATAAGGACCACAACTTCTTTATCCATTTTTCTCTTTCCTGGGATATTGAAGGTGGAATGAAGTGGAGGTCCTTGTCAACAGAGCAGCCCTCAACTTTGGGGTGCTTGTGTCTTGCTGATTTTTAATTTTCCCAATTTATACCCCCATGAGTGGAAGTGCCCTATGCTCTCTAAGCTGTGTTTTTCAGATGTTTCAGGACACACCGTACACTTCTCCAGAGTGGCTGTTGGCAATTTACATCCCGCCCATCAGTGTAGCAAGGCTCTCATTTCTCCATGGCCTGTCCTGCATTTCTGGTTTTGACACTTTTTTCAGCATGGCCCTTTTGACCGATGGGGAGCGAGACTTCTTTGGAGCGCTGATTTGCCTTTCCAGGTTGCTTGGTTGGCCAAAAAGGGCGTATGCGTTTTTTCCTGAATATATTCAGGAAAAAACGCATACGCCCTTTTTGGCCAAGGGCATCATTGTCAACGTTTTGCCGCTTTTCATGTGCTTTAAAGGCGATTCGAATCTACCTCCTGAAATCTGTTTCCTGCAATTCTGCCTTGATTTCAAATCCTCTTCTTTGCCTTCCCTCAATATATTTGTGGACGAGAGTTATCATTTATAACTCTGCAGGTTTGTGAATTGCAGTGCCCTGAACCTCCATTTTACAACTCGCTTTTTTGGGAGCTGGCCGCAAAAGCGCAGGATGGCTTCAGGCCCTGTTCTGGTTCCGGGGGGCAGGCTGAGCCTGTGGTTAATTCTTCTTCCTGATGGGAAAATAGAGTGACCTGTGCCTGTCCCAACACCAAGAGCTAGTCTCTCGTTGGTTCCCCGTCTTCCCGTTCATCCTCAGGACAAATTGCAACCTGTACGGAACAGGAGGTTAAAGGTGCTGATGCTCCAAGTAGGGAGATTGCTAGTAAAGTGGCTGGAATGGCGAACCCGGGCACAAGGAGATGAGAAATGAGGTGCGTTTTAGAAACCTTTCCCCATCACACGGTGTACTATCTTCTGGGTTTCTCATGCATGTTTTCGATGTAGGAAGATGCCCTTGAACCTGGAGATTTGGGACCCATGCGATGGGTACCACGCAGTATTACTTTAAAGGGTCTGCGTTTGCTCACCCAACCTCACCAAACCTCTCAGCCCCAAGAGTGTCCACCCTTATGTCTCATCCAGCTGTGGGTCTAGATATGGTCAATCCAGGTTGCATCACAGCCCCTGAACGCATTGTGTAAGAATTTCTCCCTCTTTCATTGTCTTTCTTTCGTGGGTTTTTCAAAGTAATTTATTTTCATAATGGGGTTTAGCTCCTTTTCACGGCTGTGTTTATGCCGCTTTACACCCACTTGACACACTAACAGAGAGATATCAATACATAGGTTTTAAGATTATTACTAGTCAGATATATTCTTGTGCGGTGAATAGGGCGTGTTGAGTCCAGTTCTCTGAGCAAGGAGTAGGTCTTGTCTACTACATATTGGGTTTATGGAACGGTATCTGAGCTAATTTGATACCCTTGTTTTATGTATCACCCCACCTCACCTTTCCCGTTAAGCAGCCATAGTCTGTTTTCTGCATGTGTGACTCTGTTCTGTTTTGTAATTCAGTTCAAGTGTAACGGTTTTTACATTCCCTCTAAAAGTGATACCTTATGAGAAGTGTCCTTTTCTGTGTGACTTATTTCACTTAGAATCGTCGTACCTAAATCCACTCATCATGCTGCTACTAACCTTATGACATTGATTTCATGGCTGAGTGATATTCCATTGTACATAAGGACCACAACTTCTTTATCCATTTTTCTCTTTCCTTGGATATTTAAGGTGGAATGAAGTGGAGGTCCTTGTCAACAGAGCAGCCCTCAACTTTGGGGTGCTTGTGTCTTGCTGATTTTTCATTTTCCCAATTTATACCCCCATGAGTGGAAGTGCCCTATGCTCTCTAAGCTGTGTTTTTCAGATATTTCAGGACACACCGTACACTTCTCCAGAGTGGCTGTTGGCAATTTACATCCCGCCCATCAGTGTAGCAAGGCTCTCATTTCTCCATGGCCTGTCCTGCATTTCTGGTTTTGACACTTTTTTCAGCATGGCCCTTTTGACCGATGGGAAGCGAGACTTCTTTGTAGCGCTGATTTGCCTTTCCAGGTTGCTTGGTTGGCCAAAAAGGGCGTATGCGTTTTTTCCTGAATATATTCAGGAAAAAACGCATACGCCCTTTTTGGCCAAGGGCATCATTGTCAACGTTTTGCCGCTTTTCATGTGCTTTAAAGGCGATTCGAATCTACCTCCTGAAATCTGTTTCCTGCAATTCTGCCTTGATTTCAAATCCTCTTCTTTGCCTTCCCTCAATATATTTGTGGACGAGAGTTATCATTTATAACTCTGCAGGTTTGTGAATTGCACTGCCCTGAACCTCCATTTTACAACTCGCTTTTTTGGGAGCTGGCCGCAAAAGCGCAGGATGGCTTCAGGCCCTGTTCTGGTTCCGTGGGGCAGGCTGAGCCTGTGGTTAATTCTTCTTCCTGATGGGAAAATAGAGTGACCTGTGCCTGTCCCAACACCAAGAGCTAGTCTCTCGTTGGTTCCACGTCTTCCCGTTCATCCTCAGGACAAATTGCAACCTGTACGGAACAGGAGGTTAAAGGTGCTGATGCTCCAAGTAGGGAGATTGCTAGTAAAGCGGCTGGAATGGCGAACCCGGGCACAAGGAGATGAGAAATGAGGTGCGTTTTAGAAACCTTTCCCCATCACACGGTGTACCATCTTCTGGGTTTCTCATGCATGTTTTCGATGTAGGAAGATGCCCTTGAACCTGGAGATTTGGGACCCGTGCGATGGGTACCACGCAGTATTACTTTAAAGGGTCTGCGTTTGCTCACCCAACCTCACCAAACCTCTCAGCCGCAACAGTGTCCACCCTTATGTCTCATCCAGCTGTGGGTCTAGATATGGTCAATCCAGGTTGCATCACAGCCCCTGAACTCATTGTGTAAGAATTTCTCTCTCTTTCACTGTCTTTGTTTCATGGGTTTTTCAAAGTAATTTATTTTTATAATGGGGTTTAGCTGCTTTTCACTGCTGTGTTTATGCCGCTTTTTACCCACTTGACACACTAACAGAGAGATATCAATACATAGGTTTTAAGATTATTACTAGTCAGATATATTCTTGTGCGGTGAATAGGGCGTGTTGAGTCCAGTTCTCTGAGCAAGGAGTAGGTCTTGTCTACTACATATTGGGTTTATGGAACGGTATCTGAGCTAATTTGATACCCTTGTTTTATGTATCACCCCACCTCACCTTTCCCGTTAAGCAGCCATAGTGTGTTTTCTGCATGTGTGACTCTGTTCTGTTTTGTAATTCAGTTCAAGTGTAACGGTTTTTACATTCCCTCTATCAGTGATACCTTATGAGAAGTGTCCTTTTCTGTGTGACTTATTTCACTTAGAATCGTCGTACCTAAATCCACTCATCATGCTGCTACTAACCTTATGACATTGATTTCATGGCTGAGTGATATTCCATTGTACATAAGGACCACAACTTCTTTATCCATTTTTCTCTTTCCTGGGATATTGAAGGTGGAATGAAGTGGAGGTCCTTGTCAACAGAGCAGCCCTCAACTTTGGGGTGCTTGTGTCTTGCTGATTTTTAATTTTCCCAATTTATACCCCCATGAGTGGAAGTGCCCTATGCTCTCTAAGCTGTGTTTTTCAGATGTTTCAGGACACACCGTACACTTCTCCAGAGTGGCTGTTGGCAATTTACATCCCGCCCATCAGTGTAGCAAGGCTCTCATTTCTCCATGGCCTGTCCTGCATTTCTGGTTTTGACACTTTTTTCAGCATGGCCCTTTTGACCGATGGGGAGCGAGACTTCTTTGGAGCGCTGATTTGCCTTTCCAGGTTGCTTGGTTGGCCAAAAAGGGCGTATGCGTTTTTTCCTGAATATATTCAGGAAAAAACGCATACGCCCTTTTTGGCCAAGGGCATCATTGTCAACGTTTTGCCGCTTTTCATGTGCTTTAAAGGCGATTCGAATCTACCTCCTGAAATCTGTTTCCTGCAATTCTGCCTTGATTTCAAATCCTCTTCTTTGCCTTCCCTCAATATATTTGTGGACGAGAGTTATCATTTATAACTCTGCAGGTTTGTGAATTGCAGTGCCCTGAACCTCCATTTTACAACTCGCTTTTTTGGGAGCTGGCCGCAAAAGCGCAGGATGGCTTCAGGCCCTGTTCTGGTTCCGGGGGGCAGGCTGAGCCTGTGGTTAATTCTTCTTCCTGATGGGAAAATAGAGTGACCTGTGCCTGTCCCAACACCAAGAGCTAGTCTCTCGTTGGTTCCCCGTCTTCCCGTTCATCCTCAGGACAAATTGCAACCTGTACGGAACAGGAGGTTAAAGGTGCTGATGCTCCAAGTAGGGAGATTGCTAGTAAAGTGGCTGGAATGGCGAACCCGGGCACAAGGAGATGAGAAATGAGGTGCGTTTTAGAAACCTTTCCCCATCACACGGTGTACTATCTTCTGGGTTTCTCATGCATGTTTTCGATGTAGGAAGATGCCCTTGAACCTGGAGATTTGGGACCCATGCGATGGGTACCACGCAGTATTACTTTAAAGGGTCTGCGTTTGCTCACCCAACCTCACCAAACCTCTCAGCCCCAAGAGTGTCCACCCTTATGTCTCATCCAGCTGTGGGTCTAGATATGGTCAATCCAGGTTGCATCACAGCCCCTGAACGCATTGTGTAAGAATTTCTCCCTCTTTCATTGTCTTTCTTTCGTGGGTTTTTCAAAGTAATTTATTTTCATAATGGGGTTTAGCTCCTTTTCACGGCTGTGTTTATGCCGCTTTCCACCCACTTGACACACTAACAGAGAGATATCAATACATATGTTTTACGATTATTACTAGTCAGATATATTCTTGTGCGGTGAATAGGGCGTGTTGAGTCCAGTTCTCTGAGCAAGGAGTAGGTCTTGTCTATTATATATTGGGTTTATGGAACGGTATCTGAGCTAATTTGAAACCCTTGTTTTATGTATCACCCCACCTCACCTTTCCCGTTAAGCAGCCATAGTGTGTTTTTGCATGTGTGACTCTGTTCTGTTTTGTAATTCAGTTCAAGTGTAACGGTTTTTACATTCCCTCTATCAGTGATACCTTATGAGAAGTGTCCTTTTCTGTGTGACTTATTTCACTTAGAATCGTCGTACCTAAATCCACTCATCATGCTGCTACTAACCTTATGACATTGATTTCATAGCTGAGTGATAGTCCATTGTACATAAGGACCACAACTTCTTTATCCATTTTTCTCTTTCCTGGGATATTGAAGGTGGAATGAAGTGGAGGTCCTTGTCAACAGAGCAGCCCTCAACTTTGGGGTGCTTGTGTCTTGCTGATTTTTAATTTTCCCAATTTATACCCCCATGAGTGGAAGTGCCCTATGCTCTCTAAGCTGTGTTTTTCAGATGTTTCAGGACACACCGTACACTTCTCCAGAGTGGCTGTTGGCAATTTACATCCCGCCCATCAGTGTAGCAAGGCTCCCATTTCTCCATGGCCTGTCCTGCATTTCTGGTTTTGACACTTTTTTCAGCATGGCCCTTTTGACCGATGGGAAGCGAGACTTCTCTGTAGCGCTGATTTGCCTTTCCAGGTTGCTTGGTTGGCCAAAAAGGGCGTATGCGTTTTTTCCTGAATATATTCAGGAAAAAACGCATACGCCCTTTTTGGCCAAGGGCATCATTGTCAACGTTTTGCCGCTTTTCATGTGCTTTAAAGGCGATTCGTATCTACCTCCTGAAATCTGTTTCGTGCAATTCTGCCTTGATTTCAAATCCTCTTCTTTGCCTTCCCTCAATATATTTGTGGACGAGAGTTATCATTTATAACTCTGCAGGTTTGTGAATTGCAGTGCCCTGAACCTCCATTTTACAACTCGCTTTTTTGGGAGCTGGCCGCAAAAGCGCAGGATGGCTTCAGGCCCTGTTCTGGTTCCGGGGGGCAGGCTGAGCCTGTGGTTAATTCTTCTTCCTGATGGGAAAATAGAGTGACCTGTGCCTGTCCCGACACCAAGAGCTAGTCTCTCACTGGTTCCCGGTCTACCCGTTCATCCTCAGGACAAATTGCAACCTGTACGGAACAGGAGGTTAAAGGTGCTGATGCTCCAAGTAGGGAGATTGCTAGTAAAGCGGCTGGAATGGCGAACCCGGGCACAAGGAGATGAGAAATGAGGTGCGTTTTAGAAACCTTTCCCTATCACACGGTGTACCATCTTCTGGGTTTCTCATGCATGTTTTCGATGTAGGAAGATGCCCTTGAACCTGGAGATTTGGGAACCATGCGATGGGTACCACGCAGTATTACTTTAAAGGGTCTGCGTTTGCTCACCCAACCTCACCAAACCTCTCAGCCCCAAGAGTGTCCACCCTTATGTCTCATCCAGCTGTGGGTCTAGATATGGTCAATCCAGCTTGCATCACAGCCCCTGAACTCATTGTGTAAGAATTTCTATCTCGTTCACTGTCGTTGTTTCATGGGTTTTTCAAAGTAATTTATTTTCATAATGGGGTTTAGCTGCTTTTCACTGCTGTGTTTATGCCGCTTTACACCCACTTGACACACTAACAGAGAGATATCAATACATAGGTTTTAAGATTATTACTAGTCAGATATATTCTTGTGCGGTGAATAGGGCGTGTTGAGTCCAGTTCTCTGAGCAAGGAGTAGGTCTTGTCTACTACATATTGGGTTTATGGAACGGTATCTGAGCTAATTTGATACCCTTGTTTTATGTATCACCCCACCTCACCTTTCCCGTTAAGCAGCCATAGTCTGTTTTCTGCATGTGTGACTCTGTTCTGTTTTGTAATTCAGTTCAAGTGTAACGGTTTTTACATTCCCTCTAAAAGTGATACCTTATGAGAAGTGTCCTTTTCTGTGTGACTTATTTCACTTAGAATCGTCGTACCTAAATCCACTCATCATGCTGCTACTAACCTTATGACATTGATTTCATGGCTGAGTGATATTCCATTGTACATAAGGACCACAACTTCTTTATCCATTTTTCTCTTTCCTTGGATATTTAAGGTGGAATGAAGTGGAGGTCCTTGTCAACAGAGCAGCCCTCAACTTTGGGGTGCTTGTGTCTTGCTGATTTTTCATTTTCCCAATTTATACCCCCATGAGTGGAAGTGCCCTATGCTCTCTAAGCTGTGTTTTTCAGATATTTCAGGACACACCGTACACTTCTCCAGAGTGGCTGTTGGCAATTTACATCCCGCCCATCAGTGTAGCAAGGCTCCCATTTCTCCATGGCCTGTCCTGCATTTCTGGTTTTGACACTTTTTTCAGCATGGCCCTTTTGACCGATGGGAAGCGAGACTTCTTTGTAGCGCTGATTTGCCTTTCCAGGTTGCTTGGTTGGCCAAAAAGGGCGTATGCGTTTTTTCCTGAATATATTCAGGAAAAAACGCATACGCCCTTTTTGGCCAAGGGCATCATTGTCAACGTTTTGCCGCTTTTCATGTGCTTTAAAGGCGATTCGAATCTACCTCCTGAAATCTGTTTCCTGCAATTCTGCCTTGATTTCAAATCCTCTTCTTTGCCTTCCCTCAATATATTTGTGGACGAGAGTTATCATTTATAACTCTGCAGGTTTGTGAATTGCACTGCCCTGAACCTCCATTTTACAACTCGCTTTTTAGGGAGCTGGCCGCAAAAGCGCAGGATGGCTTCAGGCCCTGTTCTGGTTCCGTGGGGCAGGCTGAGCCTGTGGTTAATTCTTCTTCCTGATGGGAAAATAGAGTGACCTGTGCCTGTCCCAACACCAAGAGCTAGTCTCTCGTTGGTTCCACGTCTTCCCGTTCATCCTCAGGACAAATTGCAACCTGTACGGAACAGGAGGTTAAAGGTGCTGATGCTCCAAGTAGGGAGATTGCTAGTAAAGCGGCTGGAATGGCGAACCCGGGCACAAGGAGATGAGAAATGAGGTGCGTTTTAGAAACCTTTCCCCATCACACGGTGTACCATCTTCTGGGTTTCTCATGCATGTTTTCGATGTAGGAAGATGCCCTTGAACCTGGAGATTTGGGACCCGTGCGATGGGTACCACGCAGTATTACTTTAAAGGGTCTGCGTTTGCTCACCCAACCTCACCAAACCTCTCAGCCGCAACAGTGTCCACCCTTATGTCTCATCCAGCTGTGGGTCTAGATATGGTCAATCCAGGTTGCATCACAGCCCCTGAACTCATTGTGTAAGAATTTCTCTCTCTTTCACTGTCTTTGTTTCATGGGTTTTTCAAAGTAATTTATTTTTATAATGGGGTTTAGCTGCTTTTCACTGCTGTGTTTATGCCGCTTTTTACCCACTTGACACACTAACAGAGAGATATCAATACATAGGTTTTAAGATTATTACTAGTCAGATATATTCTTGTGCGGTGAATAGGGCGTGTTGAGTCCAGTTCTCTGAGCAAGGAGTAGGTCTTGTCTACTACATATTGGGTTTATGGAACGGTATCTGAGCTAATTTGATACCCTTGTTTTATGTATCACCCCACCTCACCTTTCCCGTTAAGCAGCCATAGTGTGTTTTCTGCATGTGTGACTCTGTTCTGTTTTGTAATTCAGTTCAAGTGTAACGGTTTTTACATTCCCTCTATCAGTGATACCTTATGAGAAGTGTCCTTTTCTGTGTGACTTATTTCACTTAGAATCGTCGTACCTAAATCCACTCATCATGCTGCTACTAACCTTATGACATTGATTTCATGGCTGAGTGATATTCCATTGTACATAAGGACCACAACTTCTTTATCCATTTTTCTCTTTCCTGGGATATTGAAGGTGGAATGAAGTGGAGGTCCTTGTCAACAGAGCAGCCCTCAACTTTGGGGTGCTTGTGTCTTGCTGATTTTTCATTTTCCCAATTTATACCCCCATGAGTGGAAGTGCCCTATGCTCTCTAAGCTGTGTTTTTCAGATGTTTCAGGACACACCGTACACTTCTCCAGAGTGGCTGTTGGCAATTTACATCCCGCCCATCAGTGTAGCAAGGCTCCCATTTCTCCATGGCCTGTCCTGCATTTCTGGTTTTGACACTTTTTTCAGCATGGCCCTTTTGACCGATGGGAAGCGAGACTTCTCTGTAGCGCTGATTTGCCTTTCCAGGTTGCTTGGTTGGCCAAAAAGGGCGTATGCGTTTTTTCCTGAATATATTCAGGAAAAAACGCATACGCCCTTTTTGGCCAAGGGCATCATTGTCAACGTTTTGCCGCTTTTCATGTGCTTTAAAGGCGATTCGAATCTACCTCCTGAAATCTGTTTCCTGCAATTCTGCCTTGATTTCAAATCCTCTTCTTTGCCTTCCCTCAATATATTTGTGGACGAGAGTTATCATTTATAACTCTGCAGGTTTGTGAATTGCAGTGCCCTGAACCTCCATTTTACAACTCGCTTTTTTGGGAGCTGGCCGCAAAAGCGCAGGATGGCTTCAGGCCCTGTTCTGGTTCCGGGGGGCAGGCTGAGCCTGTGGTTAATTCTTCTTCCTGATGGGAAAATAGAGTGACCTGTGCCTGTCCCAACACCAAGAGCTAGTCTCTCGTTGGTTCCCCGTCTTCCCGTTCATCCTCAGGACAAATTGCAACCTGTACGGAACAGGAGGTTAAAGGTGCTGATGCTCCAAGTAGGGAGATTGCTAGTAAAGTGGCTGGAATGGCGAACCCGGGCACAAGGAGATGAGAAATGAGGTGCGTTTTAGAAACCTTTCCCCATCACACGGTGTACTATCTTCTGGGTTTCTCATGCATGTTTTCGATGTAGGAAGATGCCCTTGAACCTGGAGATTTGGGACCCATGCGATGGGTACCACGCAGTATTACTTTAAAGGGTCTGCGTTTGCTCACCCAACCTCACCAAACCTCTCAGCCCCAAGAGTGTCCACCCTTATGTCTCATCCAGCTGTGGGTCTAGATATGGTCAATCCAGGTTGCATCACAGCCCCTGAACGCATTGTGTAAGAATTTCTCCCTCTTTCACTGTCTTTCTTTCATGGGTTTTTCAAAGTAATTTATTTTCATAATGGGGTTTAGCTCCTTTTCACGGCTGTGTTTATGCCGCTTTCCACCCACTTGACACACTAACAGAGAGATATCAATACATATGTTTTACGATTATTACTAGTCAGATATATTCTTGTGCGGTGAATAGGGCGTGTTGAGTCCAGTTCTCTGAGCAAGGAGTAGGTCTTGTCTACTACATATTGGGTTTATGGAACGGTATCTGAGCTAATTTGAAACCCTTGTTTTATGTATCACCCCACCTCACCTTTCCCGTTAAGCAGCCATAGTGTGTTTTTGCATGTGTGACTCTGTTCTGTTTTGTAATTCAGTTCAAGTGTAACGGTTTTTACATTCCCCCTATCAGTGATACATTATGAGAAGTGTCCTTTTCTGTGTGACTTATTTCACTTAGAATCGTCGTACCTAAATCCACTCATCATGCTGCTACTAGCCTTATGACATTGATTTCATGGCTCAGTGATATTCCATTTTACATAAGGACCACAACTTCTTTATCCATTTTTCTCTTTCCTGGGATATTGAAGGTGGAATGAAGTGGAGGTCCTTGTCAACAGAGCAGCCCTGAACTTTGGCGTGCTTGTGTCTTGCTGATTTTTCATTTTCCCAATTTATACCCCCATGCGTGGAAGTGCCCTATGCTCTCTAAGCTGTGTTTTTTAGATGTTTCAGGACTTACCGTACACTTCTCCAGAGTGGCTGTTGGCAATTTACATCCCGCCCATCAGTGTAGCAAGGCTCCCATTTCTCCATGGCCTGTCCTGCATTTCTGGTTTTGACACTTTTTTCAGCATGGCCCTTTTGACCGATGGGAAGCGAGACTTCTTTGTAGCGCTGATTTGCCTTTCCAGGTTGCTTGGTTGGCCAGAAAGGGCGTATGCGTTTTTTCCTGAATATATTCAGGAAAAAACGCATACGCCCTTTTTGGCCAAGGGCATCATTGTCAACATTTTGCCGCTTTTCATCTGCTTTAAAGGCGATTCGAATCTACCTCCTGAAATCTGTTTCCTGCAATTCTGCCTTGATTTCAAATCCTCTTCTTTGCCTTCCCTCAATATATTTGTGGAAGAGAGTTTTCATTTATAACTCTGCAGGTTTGTGAATTGCTGTGCCCTGAACCTCCATTTTACAACTCGTTTTTTGGGAGCTGGCCGCAAAAGCGCAGGATGGCTTCAGGCCCTTTTCTTGTTCCGGGGCGCAGGCTGAGCCTGTGGTTAATTCTTCTTCCTGATGGGAAAATAGAGTGACCTGTGCCTGTCCCAACACCAAGAGCTAGTCTCTCATTGGTTCCACGTCTTCCCGTTCATCCTCAGGACAAATTGCAACCTGTACGAAACAGGAGGTTAAAGGTGCTGATGCACCAAGTAGGGAGATTGCTAATAAAGCGGCTGGAATGGCGAACCCGGGCACAAGGAGATGAGAAATGAGGTGCGTTTTAGAAACCTTTCCCCATCACACGGTGTACCATCTTCTGGGTTTCTCATGCATGTTTTCGATGTAGGAAGATGCCCTTGAACCTGGAGATTTGGGACCCGTGCGATGGGTACCACACAGTATTACTTTAAAGGGTCTGCGTTTGCTCACCCAACCTCACCAAACCTCTCAGCCCCAAGAGTGTCCACCCTTATGTCTCATCCAGCTGTGGGTCTAGATATGGTCAATCCAGGTTGCATCACAGCCCCTGAACGCATTGTGTAAGAATTTCTCTCTCTTTCACTGTCTTTGTTTCATGGGTTTTTCAAAGTAATTTATTTTTATAATGGGGTTTAGCTGCTTTTCACTGCTGTGTTTATGCCGCTTTACACCCACTTGACACACTAACAGAGAGGTGTCAATACATAGGTTTTAAGATTATTACTAGTCAGATATATTCTTGTGTGGTGAATAGGGTGTGTTGAGTCCTATTCTCTGAGCAAGGAGTAGGTCTTGTCTATTACATATTGTGTTTATGGAATGGTATCTGAGCTCATTTGAAACCCTTGTTTTATGTATCACCCCACCTCACATTTCCCGTTAAGCAGCCATAGTGTGTTTTCTGCATGTGTGACTCTGTTCTGTTTTGTAATTCAGTTCAAGTGTAACGGTTTTTACATTCCTTCTATAAGTGATACCTTATTTGAAGTGTCCTTTTCTGTGTGACTTATTTCACTTAGAATCGTCGTACCTAAATCCAGTCATCATGCTTCTACTAGCCTTATGACATTGATTTCATGGCTGAGTGATATTCCATTGTACATAAGGACCACAACTTCTATATACATTTTTCTCTTTCCTGGGATATTTAAGGTGGAATGAAGTGGAGGTCCTTGTCAACAGAGCAGCCCTAAACTTTGGGGTGCTTGTGTCTTGCTAATTTTTCATTTTCCCAATTTATACCCCCATGAGTGGAAGTGCCCTATGTTCTCTAAGCTGTGTTTTTCAGATGTTTCAGGAGTCACCGTACACTTCTCCAGTGTGGCCGTTGGCAGTTTACATCCCGCCCATCAGTGTAGCAAGGCTCCCATTTCTCCATGGCCTGTCCTGCATTTCTGGTTTTGACACTTTTTTCAGCATGGCCCTTTTGACCGATGGGAAACGAGACTTCTCTGTAGCGTTGATTTGCCTTTCCAGGTTGCTTGGTTGGCCAAAAAGGGCGTATGCGTTTTTTCCTGAATATATTCAGGAAAAACCGCATACGCCCTTTTTGGCCAAGGGCATCATTTTCGACGTTTTGCCGCTTTTCATGTGCTTTAAAGGCGATTCATATCTACCTCCTGAAATTTGTTTCCTGCAATTCTGCCTTGCTTTCAAATCCTCTTCGTTGCCTTCCCTCAATATATTTTTGGACGAGAGTTATCATTTATAACTCGGCTGGTTTGTGAATTGCAATGCCCCTGAGCTCCATTTTTAAACTCGCTTTTTTGGGAGCTCTCCGCAAAAGCGCAGGATGGCCTCAGGCACTATTCTTGTTCCGGGCGGCAGGCTGAGCCTGTGGTTATTTCTTCTTCCTGATGGGAAAATAGAGTGACCTGTGCCTGTCCCAACACCAAGAGCTAATCTCTCATTGGCTCCCCGTTTTTCCGTTCATCCTCAGGACAAATTGCAAGCTGTATGGAACAGGAGGTTAAAGGTGATGATTTTCCATTGAGGGCGATTGCTACTAAAGCGGCTGGAATGGCGAACCCGAGCACAAGGACAGGAGAAATGAGGTGCGTTTTAGAAACCTTTCCCCATCACATGGTGTACCATCTTCTGGGTTTCTCATGCATGTTTTTGATGTAGGAAGATGCCCTTGAACGTGGAGATTTGGGACCCATGCAATGGGTACCACGCAGTATTACTTTAAAGGGTCTGCGTTTGCTCACCCAACCTCACCAAACCTCTCAGCCCCAAGAGTGTCCACCCTTATGTCTCATCCAGCTGTGGGTCTAGATATGGTCAATCCAGCTTGCATCACAGCCCCTGAACGCATTGTGTAAGAATTTCTCTCTCTTTCACTGTCTTTGTTTCATGGGTTTTTCAAAGTAATTTATTTTTATAGTGGGGTTTAGCTGCTTTTCACAGCTGTTTTTATGCCGCTTTACACCCACTTGACACACTAACAGAGAGATATCAATACATAGGTTTTAAGATTATTACTAGTCAGATATATTCTTGTGCGGTGAATAGGGCGTGTTGAGTCCAGTTCTCTGAGCAAGGAGTAGGTCTTGTCTACTACATATTGGGTTTATGGAACGGTATCTGAGCTAATTTGATACCCTTGTTTTATGTATCACCCCACCTCACCTTTCCCGTTAAGCAGCCATAGTGTGTTTTCTGCATGTGTGACTCTGTTCTGTTTTGTAATTCAGTTCAAGTGTAACGGTTTTTACATTCCCTCTATCAGTGATACCTTATGAGAAGTGTCCTTTTCTGTGTGACTTATTTCACTTAGAATCGTCGTACCTAAATCCACTCATCATGCTGCTACTAACCTTATGACATTGATTTCATGGCTGAGTGATATTCCATTGTACATAAGGACCACAACTTCTTTATCCATTTTTCTCTTTCCTGGGATATTGAAGGTGGAATGAAGTGGAGGTCCTTGTCAACAGAGCAGCCCTCAACTTTGGGGTGCTTGTGTCTTGCTGATTTTTAATTTTCCCAATTTATACCCCCATGAGTGGAAGTGCCCTATGCTCTCTAAGCTGTGTTTTTCAGATGTTTCAGGACACACCGTACACTTCTCCAGAGTGGCTGTTGGCAATTTACATCCCGCCCATCAGTGTAGCAAGGCTCCCATTTCTCCATGGCCTGTCCTGCATTTCTGGTTTTGACACTTTTTTCAGCATGGCCCTTTTGACCGATGGGAAGCGAGACTTCTCTGTAGCGCTGATTTGCCTTTCCAGGTTGCTTGGTTGGCCAAAAAGGGCGTATGCGTTTTTTCCTGAATATATTCAGGAAAAAACGCATACGCCCTTTTTGGCCAAGGGCATCATTGTCAACGTTTTGCCGCTTTTCATGTGCTTTAAAGGCGATTCGTATCTACCTCCTGAAATCTGTTTCGTGCAATTCTGCCTTGATTTCAAATCCTCTTCTTTGCCTTCCCTCAATATATTTGTGGACGAGAGTTATCATTTATAACTCTGCAGGTTTGTGAATTGCAGTGCCCTGAAGCTCCATTTTACAACTCGCTTTTTTGGGAGCTGGCCGCAAAAGCGCAGGATGGCTTCAGGCCCTGTTCTGGTTCCGGGGGGCAGGCTGAGCCTGTGGTTAATTCTTCTTCCTGATGGGAAAATAGAGTGACCTGTGCCTGTCCCGACACCAAGAGCTAGTCTCTCACTGGTTCCCGGTCTACCCGTTCATCCTCAGGACAAATTGCAACCTGTACGGAACAGGAGGTTAAAGGTGCTGATTCTCCAAGTAGGGAGATTGCTAGTAAAGCGGCTGGAATGGCGAACCCGGGCACAAGGAGATGAGAAATGAGGTGCGTTTTAGAAACCTTTCCCTATCACACGGTGTACCATCTTCTGGGTTTCTCATGCATGTTTTCGATGTAGGAAGATGCCCTTGAACCTGGAGATTTGGGACCCATGCGATGGGTACCACGCAGTATTACTTTAAAGGGTCTGCGTTTGCTCACCCAACCTCACCAAACCTCTCAGCCCCAAGAGTGTCCACCCTTATGTCTCATCCAGCTGTGGGTCTAGATATGGTCAATCCAGCTTGCATCACAGCCCCTGAACTCATTGTGTAAGAATTTCTATCTCTTTCACTGTCGTTGTTTCATGGGTTTTTCAAAGTAATTTATTTTCATAATGGGGTTTAGCTGCTTTTCACTGCTGTGTTTATGCCGCTTTACACCCACTTGACACACTAACAGAGAGATATCAATACATAGGTTTTAAGATTATTACTAGTCAGATATATTCTTGTGCGGTGAATAGGGCGTGTTGAGTCCAGTTCTCTGAGCAAGGAGTAGGTCTTGTCTACTACATATTGGGTTTATGGAACGGTATCTGAGCTAATTTGATACCCTTGTTTTATGTATCACCCCACCTCACCTTTCCCGTTAAGCAGCCATAGTCTGTTTTCTGCATGTGTGACTCTGTTCTGTTTTGTAATTCAGTTCAAGTGTAACGGTTTTTACATTCCCTCTAAAAGTGATACCTTATGAGAAGTGTCCTTTTCTGTGTGACTTATTTCACTTAGAATCGTCGTACCTAAATCCACTCATCATGCTGCTACTAACCTTATGACATTGATTTCATGGCTGAGTGATATTCCATTGTACATAAGGACCACAACTTCTTTATCCATTTTTCTCTTTCCTTGGATATTGAAGGTGGAATGAAGTGGAGGTCCTTGTCAACAGAGCAGCCCTCAACTTTGGGGTGCTTGTGTCTTGCTGATTTTTCATTTTCCCAATTTATACCCCCATGAGTGGAAGTGCCCTATGCTCTCTAAGCTGTGTTTTTCAGATGTTTCAGGACACACCGTACACTTCTCCAGAGTGGCTGTTGGCAATTTACATCCCGCCCATCAGTGTAGCAAGGCTCTCATTTCTCCATGGCCTGTCCTGCATTTCTGGTTTTGACACTTTTTTCAGCATGGCCCTTTTGACCGATGGGGAGCGAGACTTCTTTGTAGCGCTGATTTGCCTTTCCAGGTTGCTTGGTTGGCCAAAAAGGGCGTATGCGTTTTTTCCTGAATATATTCAGGAAAAAACGCATACGCCCTTTTTGGCCAAGGGCATCATTGTCAACGTTTTGCCGCTTTTCATCTGCTTTAAAGGCGATTCGAATCTACCTCCTGAAATCTGTTTCCTGCAATTCTGCCTTGATTTCAAATCCTCTTCTTTGCCTTCCCTCAATATATTTGTGGACGAGAGTTATCATTTATAACTCTGCAGGTTTGTGAATTGCACTGCCCTGAACCTCCATTTTACAACTCGCTTTTTTGGGAGCTGGCCGCAAAAGCGCAGGATGGCTTCAGGCCCTGTTCTGGTTCCGGGGGGCAGGGTGAGCCTGTGGTTAATTCTTCTTCCTGATGGGAAAATAGAGTGACCTGTGCCTGTCCCAACACCAAGAGCTAGTCTCTCGTTGGTTCCACGTCTTCCCGTTCATCCTCAGGACAAATTGCAACCTGTACGGAACAGGAGGTTAAAGGTGCTGATGCTCCAAGTAGGGAGACTGCTAGTAAAGCGGCTGGAATGGCGAACCCGGGCACAAGGAGATGAGAAATGAGGTGCGTTTTAGAAACCTTTCCCCATCACACGGTGTACCATCTTCTGGGTTTCTCATGCATGTTTTCGATGTAGGAAGATGCCCTTGAACCTGGAGATTTGGGACCCATGCGATGGGTACCACGCAGTATTACTTTAAAGGGTCTGCGTTTGCTCACCCAACCTCACCAAACCTCTCAGCCGCAACAGTGTCCACCCTTATGTCTCATCCAGCTGTGGGTCTAGATATGGTCAATCCAGGTTGCATCACAGCCCCTGAACGCATTGTGTAAGAATTTCTCTCTCTTTCACTGTCTTTGTTTCATGGGTTTTTCAAAGTAATTTATTTTTATAATGGGGTTTAGCTGCTTTTCACTGCTGTGTTTATGCCGCTTTTTACCCACTTGACACACTAACAGAGAGATATCAATACATAGGTTTTAAGATTATTACTAGTCAGATATATTCTTGTGCGGTGAATAGGGCGTGTTGAGTCCAGTTCTCTGAGCAAGGAGTAGGTCTTGTCTATTACATATTGGGTTTATGGAACGGTATCTGAGCTAATTTGATACCCTTGTTTTATGTATCACCCCACCTCACCTTTCCCGTTAAGCAGCCATAGTGTGTTTTCTGCATGTGTGACTCTGTTCTGTTTTGTAATTCAGTTCAAGTGTAACGGTTTTTACATTCCCTCTATCAGTGATACCTTATGAGAAGTGTCCTTTTCTGTGTGACTTATTTCACTTAGAATCGTCGTACCTAAATCCACTCATCATGCTGCTACTAACCTTATGACATTGATTTCATGGCTGAGTGATATTCCATTGTACATAAGGACCACAACTTCTTTATCCATTTTTCTCTTTCCTGGGATATTGAAGGTGGAATGAAGTGGAGGTCCTTGTCAACAGAGCAGCCCTCAACTTTGGGGTGCTTGTGTCTTGCTGATTTTTATTTTTCCCAATTTATACCCCAATGAGTGGAAGTGCCCTATGCTCTCTAAGCTGTGTTTTTCAGATGTTTCAGGACACACCGTACACTTCTCCAGAGTGGCTGTTGGCAATTTACATCCCGCCCATCAGTGTAGCAAGGCTCCCATTTCTCCATGGCCTGTCCTGCATTTCTGGTTTTGACACTTTTTTCAGCATGGCCCTTTTGACCGATGGGAAGCGAGACTTCTCTGTAGCGCTGATTTGCCTTTCCAGGTTGCTTGGTTGGCCAAAAAGGGCGTATGCGTTTTTTCCTGAATATATTCAGGAAAAAACGCATACGCCCTTTTTGGCCAAGGGCATCATTGTCAACGTTTTGCCGCTTTTCATGTGCTTTAAAGGCGATTCGTATCTACCTCCTGAAATCTGTTTCGTGCAATTCTGCCTTGATTTCAAATCCTCTTCTTTGCCTTCCCTCAATATATTTGTGGACGAGAGTTATCATTTATAACTCTGCAGGTTTGTGAATTGCAGTGCCCTGAACCTCCATTTTACAACTCGCTTTTTTGGGAGCTGGCCGCAAAAGCGCAGGATGGCTTCAGGCCCTGTTCTGGTTCCGGGGGGCAGGCTGAGCCTGTGGTTAATTCTTCTTCCTGATGGGAAAATAGAGTGACCTGTGCCTGTCCCGACACCAAGAGCTAGTCTCTCACTGGTTCCCGGTCTACCCGTTCATCCTCAGGACAAATTGCAACCTGTACGGAACAGGAGGTTAAAGGTGCTGATGCTCCAAGTAGGGAGATTGCTAGTAAAGCGGCTGGAATGGCGAACCCGGGCACAAGGAGATGAGAAATGAGGTGCGTTTTAGAAACCTTTCCCTATCACACGGTGTACCATCTTCTGGGTTTCTCATGCATGTTTTCGATGTAGGAAGATGCCCTTGAACCTGGAGATTTGGGACCCATGCGATGGGTACCACGCAGTATTACTTTAAAGGGTCTGCGTTTGCTCACCCAACCTCACCAAACCTCTCAGCCCCAAGAGTGTCCACCCTTATGTCTCATCCAGCTGTGGGTCTAGATATGGTCAATCCAGCTTGCATCACAGCCCCTGAACTCATTGTGTAAGAATTTCTATCTCTTTCACTGTCGTTGTTTCATGGGTTTTTCAAAGTAATTTATTTTCATAATGGGGTTTAGCTGCTTTTCACTGCTGTGTTTATGCCGCTTTACACCCACTTGACACACTAACAGAGAGATATCAATACATAGGTTTTAAGATTATTACTAGTCAGATATATTCTTGTGCGGTGAATAGGGCGTGTTGAGTCCAGTTCTCTGAGCAAGGAGTAGGTCTTGTCTACTACATATTGGGTTTATGGAACGGTATCTGAGCTAATTTGATACCCTTGTTTTATGTATCACCCCACCTCACCTTTCCCGTTAAGCAGCCATAGTCTGTTTTCTGCATGTGTGACTCTGTTCTGTTTTGTAATTCAGTTCAAGTGTAACGGTTTTTACATTCCCTCTAAAAGTGATACCTTATGAGAAGTGTCCTTTTCTGTGTGACTTATTTCACTTAGAATCGTCGTACCTAAATCCACTCATCATGCTGCTACTAACCTTATGACATTGATTTCATGGCTGAGTGATATTCCATTGTACATAAGGACCACAACTTCTTTATCCATTTTTCTCTTTCCTTGGATATTTAAGGTGGAATGAAGTGGAGGTCCTTGTCAACAGAGCAGCCCTCAACTTTGGGGTGCTTGTGTCTTGCTGATTTTTCATTTTCCCAATTTATACCCCCATGAGTGGAAGTGCCCTATGCTCTCTAAGCTGTGTTTTTCAGATGTTTCAGGACACACCGTACACTTCTCCAGAGTGGCTGTTGGCAATTTACATCCCGCCCATCAGTGTAGCAAGGCTCTCATTTCTCCATGGCCTGTCCTGCATTTCTGGTTTTGACACTTTTTTCAGCATGGCCCTTTTGACCGATGGGGAGCGAGACTTCTTTGGAGCGCTGATTTGCCTTTCCAGGTTGCTTGGTTGGCCAAAAAGGGCGTATGCATTTTTTCCTGAATATATTCAGGAAAAAACGCATACGCCCTTTTTGGCCAAGGGCATCATTGTCAACGTTTTGCCGCTTTTCATGTGCTTTAAAGGCGATTCGAATCTACCTCCTGAAATCTGTTTCCTGCAATTCTGCCTTGATTTCAAATCCTCTTCTTTGCCTTCCCTCAATATATTTGTGGACGAGAGTTATCATTTATAACTCTGCAGGTTTGTGAATTGCACTGCCCTGAACCTCCATTTTACAACTCGCTTTTTTGGGAGCTGGCCGCAAAAGCGCAGGATGGCTTCAGGCCCTGTTCTGGTTCTAGGGGGCAGGCTGAGCCTGTGGTTAATTCTTCTTCCTGATGGGAAAATAGAGTGACCTGTGCCTGTCCCAACACCAAGAGCTAGTCTCTCGTTGGTTCCCCGTCTTCCCGTTCATCCTCAGGACAAATTGCAACCTGTACAGAACAGGAGGTTAAAGGTGCTGATGCTCCAAGTAGGGAGATTGCTAGTAAAGCGGCTGGAATGGCGAACCCGGGCACAAGGAGATGAGAAATGAGGTGCGTTTTAGAAACCTTTCCCCATCACACGGTGTACTATCTTCTGTGTTTCTCATGCATGTTTTCGATGTAGGAAGATGCCCTTGAAGCTGGAGATTTGGGACCCATGCGATGGGTACCACGCAGTATTACTTTAAAGGGTCTGCGTTTGCTCACCCAACCTCACTAAACCTCTCAGCCCCAAGAGTGTCCACCCTTATGTCTCATCCAGCTGTGGGTCTAGATATGGTCCATCCAGGTTGCATCACAGCCTCTGAACGCATTGTGTAAGAATTTCCCTCTCTTTCACTGTCGTTGTTTCATGGGTTTTTCAAAGTAATTTATTTTCATAATGGGGTTTAGCTGCTTTTCACTGCTGTGTTTATGCCGCTTTACACCCACTTGACACACTAACAGAGAGATATCAATACATAGGTTTTAAGATTATTACTAGTCAGATATATTCTTGTGCGGTGAATAGGGCGTGTTGAGTCCAGTTCTCTGAGCAAGGAGTAGGTCTTGTCTATTACATATTGGGTTTATGGAACGGTATCTGAGCTAATTTGATACCCTTGTTTTATGTATCACCCCACCTCACCTTTCCCGTTAAGCAGCCATAGTGTGTTTTCTGCATGTGTGACTCTGTTCTGTTTTGTAATTCAGTTCAAGTGTAACGGTTTTTACATTCCCTCTATCAGTGATACCTTATGAGAAGTGTCCTTTTCTGTGTGACTTATTTCACTTAGAATCGTCGTACCTAAATCCACTCATCATGCTGCTACTAACATTATGACATTGATTTAATGGCTGAGTGATATTCCATTGTACATAAAGACCACAACTTCTTTATCCATTTTTCTCTTTCCTGGGATATTTAAGGTGGAATGAAGTGGAGGTCCTTGTCAACAGAGCAGCCCTCAACTTTGGGGTGCTTGTGTCTTGCTGATTTTTAATTTTCCCAATTTATACCCCCATGAGTGGAAGTGCCCTATGCTCTCTAAGCTGTGTTTTTCAGATGTTTCAGGACACACCGTACACTTCTCCAGAGTGGCTGTTGGCAATTTACATCCCGCCCATCAGTGTAGCAAAGCTCCCATTTCTCCTTGGCCTGTCCTGCATTTCTGGTTTTGACACGTTTTTCAGCATGGCCCTTTTGACCGATGGGAAGCGAGACTTCTCTGTAGCGCTGATTTGCCTTTCCAGGTTGCTTGGTTGGCCAAAAAGGGCGTATGCGTTTTTTCCTGAATATATTCAGGAAAAAACGCATACGCCCTTTTTGGCCAAGGGCATCATTGTCAACGTTTTGCCGCTTTTCATGTGCTTTAAAGGCGATTCGTATCTACCTCCTGAAATCTGTTTCCTGCAATTCTGCCTTGATTTCAAATCCTCTTCTTTGCCTTCCCTCAATATATTTGTGGACGAGAGTTATCATTTATAACTCTGCAGGTTTGTGAATTGCAGTGCCCTGAACCTCCATTTTACAACTCGTTTTTATGGGAGCTGGCCGCAAAATCGCAGAATGGCTTCAGGCCCTGTTCTGGTTCCGGGGGGCAGGCTGAGCCTGTGGTTAATTCTTCTTTCTGATGGGAAAATAGAGTGACCTGTGCCTGTCCCAACACCAAGAGCTAGTCTCTCGTTGGTTCCACGTCTTCCCGTTTATCCTCAGGACAAATTGCAACCTGTACGGAACAGGAGGTTAAAGGTGCTGATGCTCCAAGTAGGGAGATTGCTAGTAAAGCGGCTGGAATGGCGAACCCGGGCACAAGGAGATGAGAAATGAGGTGCGTTTTAGAAACCTTTCCCCATCACACGGTGTACCATCTTCTGGGTTTCTCATGCATGTTTTCGATGTAGGAAGATGCCATTGAACCTGGAGATTTGGGACCCGTGCGATGGGTACCACACAGTATTACTTTAAAGGGTCTGCGTTTGCTCACCCAACCTCACCAAACCTCTCAGCCCCAAGAGTGTCCACCCTTATGTCTCATCCAGCTGTGGGTCTAGATATGGTCAATCCAGGTTGCATCACAGCCCCTGAACGCATTGTGTAAGAATTTCTCTCTCTTTCACTGTCTTTGTTTCATGGGTTTTTCAAAGTAATTTATTTTTATAATGGGGTTTAGCTGCTTTTCACTGCTGTGTTTATGCCGCTTTACACCCACTTGACACACTAACAGAGAGGTGTCAATACATAGGTTTTAAGATTATTACTAGTCAGATATATTCTTGTGCGGTGAATAGGGTGTGTTGAGTCTAATTCTCTGAGCAAGGAGTAGGTCTTGTCTATTACATATTGTGTTTATGGAATGGTATCTGAGCTCATTTGAAACCCTTGTTTTATGTATCACCCCACCTCACATTTCCCGTTAAGCAGCCATAGTGTGTTTTCTGCATGTGTGACTCTGTTGTGTTTTGTAATTCAGTTCAAGTGTAACGGTTTTTACATTCCTTCTATAAGTGATACCTTATTTGAAGTGTCCTTTTCTGTGTGACTTATTTCACTTAGAATCGTCGTACCTAAATCCACTCATCATGCTGCTACTAGCCTTATGACATTGATTTCATGGCTCAGTGATATTCCATTGTACATAAGGACCACAACTTCTATATACATTTTTCTCTTTCCTGGGATATTTAAGGTGGAATGAAGTGGAGGTCCTTGTCAACAGAGCAGCCCTAAACTTTGGGGTGCTTGTGTCTTGCTGATTTTTCATTTTCCCAATTTATACCCCCATGAGTGGAAGTGCCCTATGTTCTCTAAGCTGTGTTTTTCAGATGTTTCAGGAGTCACTGTACACTTCTCCAGTGTGGCTGTTGGCAGTTTACATCCCGCCCATCAGTGTAGCAAGGCTCCCATTTCTCCATGGCCTGTCCTGCATTTCTGGTTTTGACACTTTTTTCAGCATGGCCCTTTTGACCGATGGGAAACGAGACTTCTCTGTAGCGTTGATTTGCCTTTCCAGGTTGCTTGGTTGGCCAAAAAGGGCGTATGCGTTTTTTCCTGAATATATTCAGGAAAAACCGCATACGCCCTTTTTGGCCAAGGGCATCATTTTCGACGTTTTGCCGCTTTTCATGTGCTTTAAAGGCGATTCAAATCTACCTCCTGAAATCTGTTTCCTGCAATTCTGCCTTGCTTTCAAATCCTCTTCGTTGCCTTCCCTCAATATATTTTTGGACGAGAGTTATCATTTATAACTCGGCTGGTTTGTGAATTGCAATGCCCCTGAGCTCCATTTTTAAACTCGCTTTTTTGGGAGCTCTCCGCAAAAGCGCAGGATGGCCTCAGGCACTATTCTTGTTCCAGGCGGCAGGCTGAGCCTGTGTTTATTTCTTCTTCCTGATGGGAAAATAGAGTGACCTGTGCCTGTCCCAACACCAAGAGCTAATCTCTCATTGGCTCCCCGTTTTTCCGTTCATCCTCAGGACAAATTGCAAGCTGTATGGAACAGGAGGTTAAAGGTGATGATTTTCCATTGAGGGCGATTGCTACTAAAGCGGCTGGAATGGCGAACCCGAGCACAAGGACAGGAGAAATGAGGTGCGTTTTAGAAACCGTTCCCCATCACATGGTGTACCATCTTCTGGGTTTCTCATGCATGTTTTTGATGTAGGAAGATGCCCTTGAACGTGGAGATTTGGGACCCATGCAATGGGTACCACGCAGTATTACTTTAAAGGGTCTGCGTTTGCTCACCCAACCTCACCAAACCTCTCAGCCCCAAGAGTGTCCACCCTTATGTCTCATCCAGCTGTGGGTCTAGATATGGTCAATCCAGCTTGCATCACAGCCCCTGAACGCATTGTGTAAGAATTTCTCTCTCTTTCACTGTCTTTGTTTCATGGGTTTTTCAAAGTAATTTATTTTTATAGTGGGGTTTAGCTGCTTTTCACAGCTGTTTTTATGCCGCTTTACACCCACTTGACACACTAACAGAGAGATATCAATACATAGGTTTTAAGATTATTACTAGTCAGATATATTCTTGTGCGGTGAATAGGGCGTGTTGAGTCCAGTTCTCTGAGCATGGAGTAGGTCTTGTCTACTACATATTGGGTTTATGGAACGGTATCTGAGCTAATTTGATACCCTTGTTTTATGTATCACCCCACCTCACCTTTCCCGTTAAGCAGCCATAGTGTGTTTTCTGCATTTGTGACTCTGTTCTATTTTGTAATTCAGTTCAAGTGTAACGGTTTTTACATTCCCTCTATCAGTGATACCTTATGAGAAGTGTCCTTTTCTGTGTGACTTATTTCACTTAGAATCGTCGTACCTAAATCCACTCATCATGCTGCTACTAACCTTATGACATTGATTTCATGGCTGAGTGATATTCCATTGTACATAAGGACCACAACTTCTTTATCCATTTTTCTCTTTCCTGGGATATTGAAGGTGGAATGAAGTGGAGGTCCTTGTCAACAGAGCAGCCCTCAACTTTGGGGTGCTTGTGTCTTGCTGATTTTTAATTTTCCCAATTTATACCCCCATGAGTGGAAGTGCCCTATGCTCTCTAAGCTGTGTTTTTCAGATGTTTCAGGACACACCGTACACTTCTCCAGAGTGGCTGTTGGCAATTTACATCCCGCCCATCAGTGTAGCAAGGCTCCCATTTCTCCATGGCCTGTCCTGCATTTCTGGTTTTGACACTTTTTTCAGCATGGCCCTTTTGACCGATGGGAAGCGAGACTTCTCTGTAGCGCTGATTTGCCTTTCCAGGTTGCTTGGTTGGCCAAAAAGGGCGTATGCGTTTTTTCCTGAATATATTCAGGAAAAAACGCATACGCCCTTTTTGGCCAAGGGCATCATTGTCAACGTTTTGCCGCTTTTCATGTGCTTTAAAGGCGATTCGTATCTACCTCCTGAAATCTGTTTCGTGCAATTCTGCCTTGATTTCAAATCCTCTTCTTTGCCTTCCCTCAATATATTTGTGGACGAGAGTTATCATTTATAACTCTGCAGGTTTGTGAATGGCAGTGCCCTGAAGCTCCATTTTACAACTCGCTTTTTTGGGAGCTGGCCGCAAAAGCGCAGGATGGCTTCAGGCCCTGTTCTGGTTCCGGGGGGCAGGCTGAGCCTGTGGTTAATTCTTCTTCCTGATGGGAAAATAGAGTGACCTGTGCCTGTCCCGACACCAAGAGCTAGTCTCTCACTGGTTCCCGGTCTACCCGTTCATCCTCAGGACAAATTGCAACCTGTACGGAACAGGAGGTTAAAGGTGCTGATGCTCCAAGTAGGGAGATTGCTAGTAAAGCGGCTGGAATGGCGAACCCGGGCACAAGGAGATGAGAAATGAGGTGCGTTTTAGAAACCTTTCCCCATCACACGGTGTACTATCTTCTGGGTTTCTCATGCATGTTTTCGATGTAGGAAGATGCCCTTGAATCTGGAGATTTGGGACCCATGCGATGGGTACCACGCAGTATTACTTTAAAGGGTCTGCGTTTGCTCACCCAACCTCACCAAACCTCTCAGCCCCAAGAGTGTCCACCCTTATGTCTCATCCAGCTGTGGGTCTAGATATGGTCCATCCAGGTTGCATCACAGCCCCTGAACGCATTGTGTAAGAATTTCCCTCTCTTTCACTGTCGTTGTTTCATGGGTTTTTCAAAGTAATTTATTTTCATAATGGGGTTTAGCTGCTTTTCACTGCTGTGTTTATGCCGCTTTACACCCACTTGACACACTAACAGAGAGATATCAATACATAGGTTTTAAGATTATTACTAGTCAGATATATTCTTGTGCGGTGAATAGGGCGTGTTGAGTCCAGTTCTCTGAGCAAGGAGTAGGTCTTGTCTATTACATATTGGGTTTATGGAACGGTATCTGAGCTAATTTGATACCCTTGTTTTATGTATCACCCCACCTCACCTTTCCCGTTAAGCAGCCATAGTCTGTTTTCTGCATGTGTGACGCTGTTCTCTTTTGTAATTCAGTTCAAGTGTAACGGTTTTTACATTCCCTCTATAAGTGATACCTTATGAGAAGTGTCCTTTTCTGTGTGACTTATTTCACTTAGAATCGTCGTACCTAAATCCACTCATCATGCTGCTACTAACCTTATGACATTGATTTCATGGCTGAGTGATATTCCATTGTACATAAGGACCACAACTTCTTTATCCATTTTTCTCTTTCCTGGGATATTTAAGGTGGAATGAAGTGGAGGTCCTTGTCAACAGAGCAGCCCTCAACTTTGGGGTGCTTGTGTCTTGCTGATTTTTCATTTTCCCAATTTATACCCCCATGAGTGGAAGTGCCCTATGTTCTCTAAGCTGTGTTTTTCAGATGTTTCAGGAGTCACCGTACACTTCTCCAGTGTGGCTGTTGGCAGTTTACATCCCGCCCATCAGTGTAGCAAGGCTCCCATTTCTCCATGGCCTGTCCTGCATTTCTGGTTTTGACACATTTTTCAGCATGGCCCTTTTGACCGATGGGAAGCGAGACTTCTTTGTAGCGCTGATTTGCCTTTCCAGGTTGCATGGTTGGCCAGAAAGGGCGTATGCGTTTTTTCCTGAATATATTCAGGAAAAAACGCATACGCCCTTTTTGGCCAAGGGCATCATTGTCAACGTTTTGCCGCTTTTCATCTGCTTTAAAGGCGATTCGAATCTACCTCCTGAAATCTGTTTCCTGCAATTCTGCCTTGATTTCAAATCCTCTTCTTTGCCTTCCCTCAATATATTTGTGGACGAGAGTTATCATTTATAACTCTGCAGGTTTGTGAATTGCACTGCCCTGAACCTCCATTTTACAACTCGCTTTTTTGGGAGCTGGCCGCAAAAGCGCAGGATGGCTTCAGGCCCTGTTCTGGTTCCGGGGGGCAGGCTGAGCCTGTGGTTAATTCTTCTTCCTGATGGGAAAATAGAGTGACCTGTGCCTGTCCCGACACCAAGAGCTAGTCTCTCGTTGGTTCCACGTCTTCCCGTTCATCCTCAGGACAAATTGCAACCTGTACGGAACAGGAGGTTAAAGGTGCTGATGCTCCAAGTAGGGAGATTGCTAGTAAAGCGGCTGGAATGGCGAACCCGGGCACAAGGAGATGAGAAATGAGGTGCGTTTTAGAAACCTTTCCCCATCACACGGTGTACTATCTTCTGGGTTTCTCATGCATGTTTTCGATGTAGGAAGATGCCCTTGAACCTGGAGATTTGGGACCCATGCGATGGGTACCACGCAGTATTACTTTAAAGGGTCTGCGTTTGCTCACCCAACCTCACCAAACCTCTCAGCCCCAAGAGTGTCCACCCTTATGTCTCATCCAGCTGTGGGTCTAGATATGGTCCATCCAGGTTGCATCACAGCCCCTGAACGCATTGTGTAAGAATTTCCCTCTCTTTCACTGTCGTTGTTTCATGGGTTTTTCAAAGTAATTTATTTTCATAATGGGGTTTAGCTGCTTTTCACTGCTGTGTTTATGCCGCTTTACACCCACTTGACACACTAACAGAGAGATATCAATACATAGGTTTTAAGATTATTACTAGTCAGATATATTCTTGTGCGGTGAATAGGGCGTGTTGAGTCCAGTTCTCTGAGCAAGGAGTAGGTCTTGTCTATTACATATTGGGTTTATGGAACGGTATCTGAGCTAATTTGATACCCTTGTTTTATGTATCACCCCACCTCACCTTTCCCGTTAAGCAGCCATAGTCTGTTTTCTGCACGTGTGACGCTGTTCTCTTTTGTAATTCAGTTCAAGTGTAACGGTTTTTACATTCCCTCTATAAGTGATACCTTATGAGAAGTGTCCTTTTCTGTGTGACTTATTTCACTTAGAATCGTCGTACCTAAATCCACTCATCATGCTGCTACTAACCTTATGACATTGATTTCATGGCTGAGTGATATTCCATTGTACATAAGGACCACAACTTCTTTATCCATTTTTCTCTTTCCTGGGATATTTAAGGTGGAATGAAGTGGAGGTCCTTGTCAACAGAGCAGCCCTCAACTTTGGGGTGCTTGTGTCTTGCTGATTTTTCATTTTCCCAATTTATACCCCCATGAGTGGAAGTGCCCTATGTTCTCTAAGCTGTGTTTTTCAGATGTTTCAGGAGTCACCGTACACTTCTCCAGTGTGGCTGTTGGCAGTTTACATCCCGCCCATCAGTGTAGCAAGGCTCCCATTTCTCCATGGCCTGTCCTGCATTTCTGGTTTTGACACATTTTTCAGCATGGCCCTTTTGACCGATGGGAAGCGAGACTTCTTTGTAGCGCTGATTTGCCTTTCCAGGTTGCTTGGTTGGCCAAAAAGGGCGTATGCGTTTTTTCCTGAATATATTCAGGAAAAAACGCATACGCCCTTTTTGGCCAAGGGCATCATTGTCAACGTTTTGCCGCTTTTCATCTGCTTTAAAGGCGATTCGAATCTACCTCCTGAAATCTGTTTCCTGCAATTCTGCCTTGATTTCAAATCCTCTTCTTTGCCTTCCCTCAATATATTTGTGGACGAGAGTTATCATTTATAACTCTGCAGGTTTGTGAATTGCACTGCCCTGAACCTCCATTTTACAACTCGCTTTTTTGGGAGCTGGCCGCAAAAGCGCAGGATGGCTTCAGGCCCTGTTCTGGTTCCGGGGGGCAGGCTGAGCCTGTGGTTAATTCTTCTTCCTGATGGGAAAATAGAGTGACCTGTGCCTGTCCCGACACCAAGAGCTAGTCTCTCGTTGGTTCCACGTCTTCCCGTTCATCCTCAGGACAAATTGCAACCTGTACGGAACAGGAGGTTAAAAGTGCTGATGCTCCAAGTAGGGAGATTGCTAGTAAAGCGGCTGGAATGGCGAACCCGGGCACAAGGAGATGAGAAATGAGGTGCGTTTTAGAAACCTTTCCCCATCACACGGTGTACCATCTTCTGGGTTTCTCATGCATGTTTTCGATGTAGGAAGATGCCCTTGAACCTGGAGATTTGGGACCCATGCGATGGGTACCACGCAGTATTACTTTAAAGGGTCTGCGTTTGCTCACCCAACCTCACCAAACCTCTCAGCCCCAAGAGTGTCCACCCTTATGTCTCATCCAGCTGTGGGTCTAGATATGGTCAATCCAGGTTGCATCACAGCCCCTGAACTCATTGTGTAAGAATTTCTCTCTCTTTCACTGTCGTTGTTTCATGGGTTTTTCAAAGTAATTTATTTTCATAATGGTGTTTAGCTGCTTTTCACGGCTGTGTTTATGCCGCTTTACACCCACTTGACACACTAACAGAGAGATATCAATACATAGGTTTTAAGATTATTACTAGTCAGATATATTCTTGTGCGGTGAATAGGGCGTGTTGAGTCCAGTTCTCTGAGCAAGGAGTAGGTCTTGTCTACTACATATTGGGTTTATGGAACGGTATCTGAGCTAATTTGATACCCTTGTTTTATGTATCACCCCACCTCACCTTTCCCGTTAAGCAGCCATAGTCTGTTTTCTGCATGTGTGACGCTGTTCTCTTTTGTAATTCAGTTCAAGTGTAACGGTTTTTACATTCCCTCTATAAGTGATACCTTATGAGAAGTGTCCTTTTCTGTGTGACTTATTTCACTTAGAATCGTCGTACCTAAATCCACTCATCATGCTGCTACTAACCTTATGACATTGATTTCATGGCTGAGTGATATTCCATTGTACATAAGGACCACAACTTCTTTATCCATTTTTCTCTTTCCTGGGATATTTAAGGTGGAATGAAGTGGAGGTCCTTGTCAACAGAGCAGCCCTCAACTTTGGGGTGCTTGTGTCTTGCTGATTTTTCATTTTCCCAATTTATACCCCCATGAGTGGAAGTGCCCTATGTTCTCTAAGCTGTGTTTTTCAGATGTTTCAGGAGTCACCGTACACTTCTCCAGTGTGGCTGTTGGCAGTTTACATCCCGCCCATCAGTGTAGCAAGGCTCCCATTTCTCCATGGCCTGTCCTGCATTTCTGGTTTTGACACATTTTTCAGCATGGCCCTTTTGACCGATGGGAAGCGAGACTTCTTTGTAGCGCTGATTTGCCTTTCCAGGTTGCATGGTTGGCCAGAAAGGGCGTATGCGTTTTTTCCTGAATATATTCAGGAAAAAACGCATACGCCCTTTTTGGCCAAGGGCATCATTGTCAACGTTTTGCCGCTTTTCATCTGCTTTAAAGGCGATTCGAATCTACCTCCTGAAATCTGTTTCCTGCAATTCTGCCTTGATTTCAAATCCTCTTCTTTGCCTTCCCTCAATATATTTGTGGACGAGAGTTATCATTTATAACTCTGCAGGTTTGTGAATTGCACTGCCCTGAACCTCCATTTTACAACTCGCTTTTTTGGGAGCTGGCCGCAAAAGCGCAGGATGGCTTCAGGCCCTGTTCTGGTTCCGGGGGGCAGGCTGAGCCTGTGGTTAATTCTTCTTCCTGATGGGAAAATAGAGTGACCTGTGCCTGTCCCGACACCAAGAGCTAGTCTCTCGTTGGTTCCACGTCTTCCCGTTCATCCTCAGGACAAATTGCAACCTGTACGGAACAGGAGGTTAAAGGTGCTGATGCTCCAAGTAGGGAGATTGCTAGTAAAGCGGCTGGAATGGCGAACCCGGGCACAAGGAGATGAGAAATGAGGTGCGTTTTAGAAACCTTTCCCCATCACACGGTGTACTATCTTCTGGGTTTCTCATGCATGTTTTCGATGTAGGAAGATGCCCTTGAACCTGGAGATTTGGGACCCATGCGATGGGTACCACGCAGTATTACTTTAAAGGGTCTGCGTTTGCTCACCCAACCTCACCAAACCTCTCAGCCCCAAGAGTGTCCACCCTTATGTCTCATCCAGCTGTGGGTCTAGATATGGTCCATCCAGGTTGCATCACAGCCCCTGAACGCATTGTGTAAGAATTTCCCTCTCTTTCACTGTCGTTGTTTCATGGGTTTTTCAAAGTAATTTATTTTCATAATGGGGTTTAGCTGCTTTTCACTGCTGTGTTTATGCCGCTTTACACCCACTTGACACACTAACAGAGAGATATCAATACATAGGTTTTAAGATTATTACTAGTCAGATATATTCTTGTGCGGTGAATAGGGCGTGTTGAGTCCAGTTCTCTGAGCAAGGAGTAGGTCTTGTCTATTACATATTGGGTTTATGGAACGGTATCTGAGCTAATTTGATACCCTTGTTTTATGTATCACCCCACCTCACCTTTCCCGTTAAGCAGCCATAGTCTGTTTTCTGCACGTGTGACGCTGTTCTCTTTTGTAATTCAGTTCAAGTGTAACGGTTTTTACATTCCCTCTATAAGTGATACCTTATGAGAAGTGTCCTTTTCTGTGTGACTTATTTCACTTAGAATCGTCGTACCTAAATCCACTCATCATGCTGCTACTAACCTTATGACATTGATTTCATGGCTGAGTGATATTCCATTGTACATAAGGACCACAACTTCTTTATCCATTTTTCTCTTTCCTGGGATATTTAAGGTGGAATGAAGTGGAGGTCCTTGTCAACAGAGCAGCCCTCAACTTTGGGGTGCTTGTGTCTTGCTGATTTTTCATTTTCCCAATTTATACCCCCATGAGTGGAAGTGCCCTATGTTCTCTAAGCTGTGTTTTTCAGATGTTTCAGGAGTCACCGTACACTTCTCCAGTGTGGCTGTTGGCAGTTTACATCCCGCCCATCAGTGTAGCAAGGCTCCCATTTCTCCATGGCCTGTCCTGCATTTCTGGTTTTGACACATTTTTCAGCATGGCCCTTTTGACCGATGGGAAGCGAGACTTCTTTGCAGCGCTGATTTGCCTTTCCAGGTTGCATGGTTGGCCAGAAAGGGCGTATGCGTTTTTTCCTGAATATATTCAGGAAAAAACGCATACGCCCTTTTTGGCCAAGGGCATCATTGTCAACGTTTTGCCGCTTTTCATCTGCTTTAAAGGCGATTCGAATCTACCTCCTGAAATCTGTTTCCTGCAATTATGCCTTGATTTCAAATCCTCTTCTTTGCCTTCCCTCAATATATTTGTGGACGAGAGTTATCATTTATAACTCTGCAGGTTTGTGAATTGCACTGCCCTGAACCTCCATTTTACAACTCGCTTTTTTGGGAGCTGGCCGCAAAAGCGCAGGATGGCTTCAGGCCCTGTTCTGGTTCCGGGGGGCAGGCTGAGCCTGTGGTTAATTCTTCTTCCTGATGGGAAAATAGAGTGACCTGTGCCTGTCCCGACACCAAGAGCTAGTCTCTCGTTGGTTCCACGTCTTCCCGTTCATCCTCAGGACAAATTGCAACCTGTACGGAACAGGAGGTTAAAGGTGCTGATGCTCCAAGTAGGGAGATTGCTAGTAAAGCGGCTGGAATGGCGAACCCGGGCACAAGGAGATGAGAAATGAGGTGCGTTTTAGAAACCTTTCCCCATCACACGGTGTACCATCTTCTGGGTTTCTCATGCATGTTTTCGATGTAGGAAGATGCCCTTGAACCTGGAGATTTGGGACCCATGCGATGGGTACCACGCAGTATTACTTTAAAGGGTCTGCGTTTGCTCACCCAACCTCACCAAACCTCTCAGCCCCAAGAGTGTCCACCCTTATGTCTCATCCAGCTGTGGGTCTAGATATGGTCAATCCAGGTTGCATCACAGCCCCTGAACTCATTGTGTAAGAATTTCTCTCTCTTTCACTGTCGTTGTTTCATGGGTTTTTCAAAGTAATTTATTTTCATAATGGTGTTTAGCTGCTTTTCACGGCTGTGTTTATGCCGCTTTACACCCACTTGACACACTAACAGAGAGATATCAATACATAGGTTTTAAGATTATTACTAGTCAGATATATTCTTGTGCGGTGAATAGGGCGTGTTGAGTCCAGTTCTCTGAGCAAGGAGTAGGTCTTGTCTACTACATATTGGGTTTATGGAACGGTATCTGAGCTAATTTGATACCCTTGTTTTATGTATCACCCCACCTCACCTTTCCCGTTAAGCAGCCATAGTCTGTTTTCTGCATGTGTGACGCTGTTCTCTTTTGTAATTCAGTTCAAGTGTAACGGTTTTTACATTCCCTCTATAAGTGATACCTTATGAGAAGTGTCCTTTTCTGTGTGACTTATTTCACTTAGAATCGTCGTACCTAAATCCACTCATCATGCTGCTACTAACCTTATGACATTGATTTCATGGCTGAGTGATATTCCATTGTACATAAGGACCACAACTTCTTTATCCATTTTTCTCTTTCCTGGGATATTGAAGGTGGAATGAAGTGGAGGTCCTTGTCAACAGAGCAGCCCTCAACTTTGGGGTGCTTGTGTCTTGCTGATTTTTCATTTTCCCAATTTATACCCCCATGAGTGGAAGTGCCCTATGCTCTCTAAGCTGTGTTTTTCAGATGTTTCAGGACACACCGTACACTTCTCCAGAGTGGCTGTTGGCAATTTACATCCCGCCCATCAGTGTAGCAAGGCTCCCATTTCTCCATGGCCTGTCCTGCATTTCTGGTTTTGACACTTTTTTCAGCATGGCCCTTTTGACCAATGGGAAGCGAGACTTCTTTGTAGCGCTGATTTGCCTTTCCAGGTTGCTTGGTTGGCCAAAAAGGGCGTATGCGTTTTTTTCTGAATATATTCAGGAAAAAACGCATACGCCCTTTTTGGCCAAGGGCATCATTGTCAACGTTTTGCCGCTTTTCATGTGCTTTAAAGGCGATTCGTATCTACCTCCTGAAATCTGTTTCCTGGAATTCTGCCTTGATTTCAAATCCTCTTCTTTGCCTTCCCTCAATATATTTGTGGACGAGAGTTATCATTTATAACTCTGCAGGTTTGTGAATTGCAGTGCCCTGAACCTCCATTTTACAACTCGTTTTTATGGGAGCTGGCCGCAAAATCGCAGAATGGCTTCAGGCCCTGTTCTGGTTCCGGGGGGCAGGCTGAGCCTGTGGTTAATTCTTCTTTCTGATGGGAAAATAGAGTGACCTGTGCCTGTCCCAACACCAAGAGCTAGTCTCTCGTTGGTTCCACGTCTTCCCGTTTATCCTCAGGACAAATTGCAACCTGTACGGAACAGGAGGTTAAAGGTGCTGATGCTCCAAGTAGGGAGCTTGCTAGTAAAGCAGCTGGAATGGCGAACCCGGGCACAAGGAGATGAGAAATGAGGTGCGTTTTAGAAACCTTTCCCCATCACACGGTGTACCATCTTCTGGGTTTCTCATGCATGTTTTTGATGTAGGAAGATGCCCTTGAACCTGGAGATTTGGGACCCATGCGATGGGTACCACGCAGTATTACTTTAAAGGGTCTGCGTTTGCTCACCCAACCTCACCAAACCTCTCAGCCCCAAGAGTGTCCACCCTTATGTCTCATCCAGCTGTGCGTCTAGATATGGTCAATCCAGGTTGCATCACAGCCCCTGAACGCATTGTGTAAGAATTTCTCTCTCTTTCACTGTCTTTGTTTCATGGTTGTTTCAAAGTAATTTATTTTTATAATGGGGTTTAGCTGCTTTTCACTGCTGTGTTTATGCCGCTTTACACCCACTTGACACACTAACAGAGAGATATCAATACATAGGTTTTACGATTATTATTAGTCAGATATATTCTTGTGCGGTGAATAGGGCGTGTTGAGTCCAGTTCTCTGAGCAAGGAGTAGGTCTTGTCTATTACATATTGGGTTTATGGAACGGTATCTGAGCTAATTTGATACCCTTGTTTTATGTATCACCCCACCTCACCTTTCCCGTTAAGCAGCCATAGAGTGTTTTCTGCATGTGTGACTCTGTTCTGTTTTGTAATTCAGTTCAAGTGTAACGGTTTTTACATTCCCTCTATCAGTGATACCTTATGAGAAGTGTCCTTTTCTGTGTGACTTATTTCACTTAGAATCGTCGTACCTAAATCCACTCATCATGCTGCTACTAGCCTTACGACATTGATTTCATGGCTGAGTGATATTCCATTGTACATAAGGACCACAACTTCTTTATCCATTTTTCTCTTTCCTGGGATATTTAAGGTGGAATGAAGTGGAGGTCCTGGTCAACAGAACAGCCCTAAACTTTGGGGTGCTTGTGTCTTGCTGATTTTTCATTTTCCCAATTTATACCCCCATGAGTGGAAGTGCCCTATGCTCTCTTAGCTGTGTTTTTCAGATGTTTCAGGACTCACCGGACACTTCTCCAGAGTGGCTCTTGGCAATTTACATCCCGCCCATCAGTGTAGCAAGGCTCCCATTTCTCCATGGCCTGTCCTGCATTTCTGGTTTTGACACTTTTTTCAGCATGGCCCTTTTGACCAATGGGAAGCGAGACTTCTTTGTAGCGCTGATTTGTCTTTCCAGGTTGCTTGGTTGGCCAAAAAGGGCGTATGCGTTTTTTCCTGAATATATTCAGGAAAAAACGCATACGCCCTTTTTGGCCAAGGGCATCATTGTCAACGTTTTGCCGCTTTTCATGTGCTTTAAAGTCGATTCGTATCTACCTCCTGAAATCTGTTTCCTGCAATTCTGCCTTGATTTCAAATCCTCTTCTTTGCCTTCCCTCAATATATTTGTGGACGAGAGTTATCATTTATAACTCTGCAGGTTTGTGAATTGCAGTGCCCTGAACCTCCATTTTACAACTCGTTTTTATGGGAGCTGGCCGCAAAATCGCAGAATGGCTTCAGGCCCTGTTCTGGTTCCGGGGGGCAGGCTGAGCCTGTGGTTAATTCTTCTTTCTGATGGGAAAATAGAGTGACCTGTGCCTGTCCCAACACCAAGAGCTAGTCTCTCGTTGGTTCCACGTCTTCCCGTTTATCCTCAGGACAAATTGCAACCTGTACGGAACAGGAGGTTAAAGGTGCTGATGCTCCAAGTAGGGAGCTTGCTAGTAAAGCGGCTGGAATGGCGAACCCGGGCACAAGGAGATGAGAAATGAGGTGCGTTTTAGAAACCTTTCCCCATCACACGGTGTACCATCTTCTGGGTTTCTCATGCATGTTTTTGATGTAGGAAGATGCCCTTGAACCTGGAGATTTGGGACCCATGCGATGGGTACCACGCAGTATTACTTTAAAGGGTCTGCGTTTGCTCACCCAACCTCACCAAACCTCTCAGCCCCAAGAGTGTCCACCCTTATGTCTCATCCAGCTGTGCGTCTAGATATGGTCAATCCAGGTTGCATCACAGCCCCTGAACGCATTGTGTAAGAATTTCTCTCTCTTTCACTGTCTTTGTTTCATGGTTGTTTCAAAGTAATTTATTTTTATAATGGGGTTTAGCTGCTTTTCACTGCTGTGTTTATGCCGCTTTACACCCACTTGACACACTAACAGAGAGATATCAATACATAGGTTTTACGATTATTATTAGTCAGATATATTCTTGTGCGGTGAATAGGGCGTGTTGAGTCCAGTTCTCTGAGCAAGGAGTAGGTCTTGTCTATTACATATTGGGTTTATGGAACGGTATCTGAGCTAATTTGATACCCTTGTTTTATGTATCACCCCACCTCACCTTTCCCGTTAAGCAGCTATAGTGTGTTTTCTGCATGTGTGACTCTGTTCTGTTTTGTAATTCAGTTCAAGTGTAACGGTTTTTACATTCCCTCTATCTGTGATACCTTATGAGAAGTGTCCTTTTCTGTGTGACTTATTTCACTTAGAATCGTCGTACCTAAATCCACTCATCATGCTGCTACTAGCCTTACGACATTGATTTCATGGCTGAGTGATATTCCATTGTACATAAGGACCACAGCTTCTTTATCCATTTTTCTCTTTCCTGGGATATTTAAGGTGGAATGAAGTGGAGGTCCTGGTCAACAGAGCAGCCCTAAACTTTGGGGTGCTTGTGTCTTGCTGATTTTTCATTTTCCCAATTTATACCCCCATGAGTGAAAGTGCCCTATGCTCTCTAAGCTGTGTTTTTCAGATGTTTCAGGACTCACCGGACACTTCTCCAGAGTGGCTCTTGGCAATTTACATCCCGCCCATCAGTGTAGCAAGGCTCCCATTTCTCCATGGCCTGTCCTGCATTTCTGGTTTTGACACTTTTTTCAGCATGGCCCTTTTGACCAATGGGAAGCGAGACATCTCTGTAGCGCTGATTTGCCTTTCCAGGTTGCTTGGTTGGCCAAAAAGGGCGTATGCGTTTTTTTCTGAATATATTCAGGAAAAAACGCATACGCCCTTTTTGGCCAAGGGCATCATTGTCAACGTTTTGCCGCTTTTCATGTGCTTTAAAGGCGATTCGTATCTACCTCCTGAAATCTGTTTCCTGCAATTCTGCCTTGATTTCAAATCCTCTTCTTTGCCTTCCCTCAATATATTTGTGGACGAGAGTTATCATTTATAACTCTGCAGGTTTGTGAATTGCAGTGCCCTGAACCTCCATTTTACAACTCGTTTTTATGGGAGCTGGCCGCAAAATCGCAGAATGGCTTCAGGCCCTGTTCTGGTTCCGGGGGGCAGGCTGAGCCTGTGGTTAATTCTTCTTTCTGATGGGAAAATAGAGTGACCTGTGCCTGTCCCAACACCAAGAGCTAGTCTCTCGTTGGTTCCACGTCTTCCCGTTCATCCTCAGGACAAATTGCAACCTGTACGGAACAGGAGGTTAAAGGTGCTGATGCTCCAAGTAGGGAGCTTGCTAGTAAAGCGGCTGGAATGGCGAACCCGGGCACAAGGAGATGAGAAATGAGGTGCGTTTTAGAAAACTTTCCCCATCACACGGTGTACCATCTTCTGGGTTTCTCATGCATGTTTTTGATGTAGGAAGATGCCCTTGAACCTGGAGATTTGGGACCCATGCGATGGGTACCATGCAGTATTACTTTAAAGGGTCTGCGTTTGCTCACCCAACCTCACCAAACCTCTCAGCCCCAAGAGTGTCCACCCTTATGTCTCATCCAGCTGTGCGTCTAGATATGGTCAATCCAGGTTGCATCACAGCCCCTGAACGCATTGTGTAAGAATTTCTCTCTCTTTCACTGTCTTTGTTTCATGGTTGTTTCAAAGTAATTTATTTTTATAATGGGGTTTAGCTGCTTTTCACTGCTGTGTTTATGCCGCTTTACACCCACTTGACACACTAACAGAGAGATATCAATACATAGGTTTTACGATTATTATTAGTCAGATATATTCTTGTTCGGTGAATAGGGCGTGTTGAGTCCAGTTCTCTGAGCAAGGAGTAGGTCTTGTCTATTACATATTGGGTTTATGGAACGGTATCTGAGCTAATTTGATACCCTTGTTTTATGTATCACCCCACCTCACCTTTCCCGTTAAGCAGCCATAGAGTGTTTTCTGCATGTGTGACTCTGTTCTGTTTTGTAATTCAGTTCAAGTGTAACGGTTTTTACATTCCCTCTATCAGTGATACCTTATGAGAAGTGTCCTTTTCTGTGTGACTTATTTCACTTAGAATCGTCGTACCTAAATCCACTCATCATGCTGCTACTAGCCTTACGACATTGATTTCATGGCTGAGTGATATTCCATTGTACATAAGGACCACAACTTCTTTATCCATTTTTCTCTTTCCTGGGATATTTAAGGTGGAATGAAGTGGAGGTCCTGGTCAACAGAACAGCCCTAAACTTTGGGGTGCTTGTGTCTTGCTGATTTTTCATTTTCCCAATTTATACCCCCATGAGTGGAAGTGCCCTATGCTCTCTTAGCTGTGTTTTTCAGATGTTTCAGGACTCACCGGACACTTCTCCAGAGTGGCTCTTGGCAATTTACATCCCGCCCATCAGTGTAGCAAGGCTCCCATTTCTCCATGGCCTGTCCTGCATTTCTGGTTTTGACACTTTTTTCAGCATGGCCCTTTTGACCAATGGGAAGCGAGACTTCTTTGTAGCGCTGATTTGCCTTTCCAGGTTGCTTGGTTGGCCAAAAAGGGCGTATGCGTTTTTTCCTGAATATATTCAGGAAAAAACGCATACGCCCTTTTTGGCCAAGGGCATCATTGTCAACGTTTTGCCGCTTTTCATGTGCTTTAAAGTCGATTCGTATCTACCTCCTGAAATCTGTTTCCTGCAATTCTGCCTTGATTTCAAATCCTCTTCTTTGCCTTCCCTCAATATATTTGTGGACGAGAGTTATCATTTATAACTCTGCAGGTTTGTGAATTGCAGTGCCCTGAACCTCCATTTTACAACTCGTTTTTATGGGAGCTGGCCGCAAAATCGCAGAATGGCTTCAGGCCCTGTTCTGGTTCCGGGGGGCAGGCTGAGCCTGTGGTTAATTCTTCTTTCTGATGGGAAAATAGAGTGACCTGTGCCTGTCCCAACACCAAGAGCTAGTCTCTCGTTGGTTCCACGTCTTCCCGTTTATCCTCAGGACAAATTGCAACCTGTACGGAACAGGAGGTTAAAGGTGCTGATGCTCCAAGTAGGGAGCTTGCTAGTAAAGCGGCTGGAATGGCGAACCCGGGCACAAGGAGATGAGAAATGAGGTGCGTTTTAGAAACCTTTCCCCATCACACGGTGTACCATCTTCTGGGTTTCTCATGCATGTTTTTGATGTAGGAAGATGCCCTTGAACCTGGAGATTTGGGACCCATGCGATGGGTACCACGCAGTATTACTTTAAAGGGTCTGCGTTTGCTCACCCAACCTCACCAAACCTCTCAGCCCCAAGAGTGTCCACCCTTATGTCTCATCCAGCTGTGCGTCTAGATATGGTCAATCCAGGTTGCATCACAGCCCCTGAACGCATTGTGTAAGAATTTCTCTCTCTTTCACTGTCTTTGTTTCATGGTTGTTTCAAAGTAATTTATTTTTATAATGGGGTTTAGCTGCTTTTCACTGCTGTGTTTATGCCGCTTTACACCCACTTGACACACTAACAGAGAGATATCAATACATAGGTTTTACGATTATTATTAGTCAGATATATTCTTGTGCGGTGAATAGGGCGTGTTGAGTCCAGTTCTCTGAGCAAGGAGTAGGTCTTGTCTATTACATATTGGGTTTATGGAACGGTATCTGAGCTAATTTGATACCCTTGTTTTATGTATCACCCCACCTCACCTTTCCCGTTAAGCAGCTATAGTGTGTTTTCTGCATGTGTGACTCTGTTCTGTTTTGTAATTCAGTTCAAGTGTAACGGTTTTTACATTCCCTCTATCTGTGATACCTTATGAGAAGTGTCCTTTTCTGTGTGACTTATTTCACTTAGAATCGTCGTACCTAAATCCACTCATCATGCTGCTACTAGCCTTACGACATTGATTTCATGGCTGAGTGATATTCCATTGTACATAAGGACCACAGCTTCTTTATCCATTTTTCTCTTTCCTGGGATATTTAAGGTGGAATGAAGTGGAGGTCCTGGTCAACAGAGCAGCCCTAAACTTTGGGGTGCTTGTGTCTTGCTGATTTTTCATTTTCCCAATTTATACCCCCATGAGTGAAAGTGCCCTATGCTCTCTAAGCTGTGTTTTTCAGATGTTTCAGGACTCACCGGACACTTCTCCAGAGTGGCTCTTGGCAATTTACATCCCGCCCATCAGTGTAGCAAGGCTCCCATTTCTCCATGGCCTGTCCTGCATTTCTGGTTTTGACACTTTTTTCAGCATGGCCCTTTTGACCAATGGGAAGCGAGACATCTCTGTAGCGCTGATTTGCCTTTCCAGGTTGCTTGGTTGGCCAAAAAGGGCGTATGCGTTTTTTTCTGAATATATTCAGGAAAAAACGCATACGCCCTTTTTGGCCAAGGGCATCATTGTCAACGTTTTGCCGCTTTTCATGTGCTTTAAAGGCGATTCGTATCTACCTCCTGAAATCTGTTTCCTGCAATTCTGCCTTGATTTCAAATCCTCTTCTTTGCCTTCCCTCAATATATTTGTGGACGAGAGTTATCATTTATAACTCTGCAGGTTTGTGAATTGCAGTGCCCTGAACCTCCATTTTACAACTCGTTTTTATGGGAGCTGGCCGCAAAATCGCAGAATGGCTTCAGGCCCTGTTCTGGTTCCGGGGGGCAGGCTGAGCCTGTGGTTAATTCTTCTTTCTGATGGGAAAATAGAGTGACCTGTGCCTGTCCCAACACCAAGAGCTAGTCTCTCGTTGGTTCCACGTCTTCCCGTTCATCCTCAGGACAAATTGCAACCTGTACGGAACAGGAGGTTAAAGGTGCTGATGCTCCAAGTAGGGAGCTTGCTAGTAAAGCGGCTGGAATGGCGAACCCGGGCACAAGGAGATGAGAAATGAGGTGCGTTTTAGAAAACTTTCCCCATCACACGGTGTACCATCTTCTGGGTTTCTCATGCATGTTTTTGATGTAGGAAGATGCCCTTGAACCTGGAGATTTGGGACCCATGCGATGGGTACCACGCAGTATTACTTTAAAGGGTCTGCGTTTGCTCACCCAACCTCACCAAACCTCTCAGCCCCAAGAGTGTCCACCCTTATGTCTCATCCAGCTGTGCGTCTAGATATGGTCAATCCAGGTTGCATCACAGCCCCTGAACGCATTGTGTAAGAATTTCTCTCTCTTTCACTGTCTTTGTTTCATGGTTGTTTCAAAGTAATTTATTTTTATAATGGGGTTTAGCTGCTTTTCACTGCTGTGTTTATGCCGCTTTACACCCACTTGACACACTAACAGAGAGATATCAATACATAGGTTTTACGATTATTATTAGTCAGATATATTCTTGTGCGGTGAATAGGGCGTGTTGAGTCCAGTTCTCTGAGCAAGGAGTAGGTCTTGTCTATTACATATTGGGTTTATGGAACGGTATCTGAGCTAATTTGATACCCTTGTTTTATGTATCACCCCACCTCACCTTTCCCGTTAAGCAGCTATAGTGTGTTTTCTGCATGTGTGACTCTGTTCTGTTTTGTAATTCAGTTCAAGTGTAACGGTTTTTACATTCCCTCTATCAGTGATACCTTATGAGAAGTGTCCTTTTCTGTGTGACTTATTTCACTTAGAATCGTCGTACCTAAATCCACTCATCATGCTGCTACTAGCCTTACGACATTGATTTCATGGCTGAGTGATATTCCATTGTACATAAGGACCACAACTTCTTTATCCATTTTTCTCTTTCCTGGGATATTTAAGGTGGAATGAAGTGGAGGTCCTGGTCAACAGAACAGCCCTAAACTTTGGGGTGCTTGTGTCTTGCTGATTTTTCATTTTCCCAATTTATACCCCCATGAGTGGAAGTGCCCTATGCTCTCTTAGCTGTGTTTTTCAGATGTTTCAGGACTCACCGGACACTTCTCCAGAGTGGCTGTTGGCAATTTACATCCCGCCCATCAGTGTAGCAAGGCTCCCATTTCTCCATGGCCTGTCCTGCATTTCTGGTTTTGACACTTTTTTCAGCATGGCCCTTTTGACCAATGGGAAGTGAGACTTCTTTGTAGCGCTGATTTGCCTTTCCAGGTTGCTTGGTTGGCCAAAAAGGGCGTATGCGTTTTTTTCTGAATATATTCAGGAAAAAACGCATACGCCCTTTTTGGCCAAGGGCATCATTGTCAACGTTTTGCCGCTTTTCATGTGCTTTAAAGGCGATTCGTATCTACCTCCTGAAATCTGTTTCCTGCAATTCTGCCTTGATTTCAAATCCTCTTCTTTGCCTTCCCTCAATATATTTGTGGACGAGAGTTATCATTTATAACTCTGCAGGTTTGTGAATTGCAGTGCCCTGAACCTCCATTTTACAACTCGTTTTTATGGGAGCTGGCCGCAAAATCGCAGAATGGCTTCAGGCCCTGTTCTGGTTCCGGGGGGCAGGCTGAGCCTGTGGTTAATTCTTCTTTCTGATGGGAAAATAGAGTGACCTGTGCCTGTCCCAACACCAAGAGCTAGTCTCTCGTTGGTTCCACGTCTTCCCGTTTATCCTCAGGACAAATTGCAACCTGTACGGAACAGGAGGTTAAAGGTGCTGATGCTCCAAGTAGGGAGCTTGCTAGTAAAGCGGCTGGAATGGCGAACCCGGGCACAAGGAGATGAGAAATGAGGTGCGTTTTAGAAACCTTTCCCCATCACACGGTGTACCATCTTCTGGGTTTCTCATGCATGTTTTTGATGTAGGAAGATGCCCTTGAACCTGGAGATTTGGGACCCATGCGATGGGTACCACGCAGTATTACTTTAAAGGGTCTGCGTTTGCTCACCCAACCTCACCAAACCTCTCAGCCCCAAGAGTGTCCACCCTTATGTCTCATCCAGCTGTGCGTCTAGATATGGTCAATCCAGGTTGCATCACAGCCCCTGAACGCATTGTGTAAGAATTTCTCTCTCTTTCACTGTCTTTGTTTCATGGTTGTTTCAAAGTAATTTATTTTTATAATGGGGTTTAGCTGCTTTTCACTGCTGTGTTTATGCCGCTTTACACCCACTTGACACACTAACAGAGAGATATCAATACATAGGTTTTACGATTATTATTAGTCAGATATATTCTTGTTCGGTGAATAGGGCGTGTTGAGTCCAGTTCTCTGAGCAAGGAGTAGGTCTTGTCTATTACATATTGGGTTTATGGAACGGTATCTGAGCTAATTTGATACCCTTGTTTTATGTATCACCCCACCTCACCTTTCCCGTTAAGCAGCCATAGAGTGTTTTCTGCATGTGTGACTCTGTTCTGTTTTGTAATTCAGTTCAAGTGTAACGGTTTTTACATTCCCTCTATCAGTGATACCTTATGAGAAGTGTCCTTTTCTGTGTGACTTATTTCACTTAGAATCGTCGTACCTAAATCCACTCATCATGCTGCTACTAGCCTTACGACATTGATTTCATGGCTGAGTGATATTCCATTGTACATAAGGACCACAACTTCTTTATCCATTTTTCTCTTTCCTGGGATATTTAAGGTGGAATGAAGTGGAGGTCCTGGTCAACAGAACAGCCCTAAACTTTGGGGTGCTTGTGTCTTGCTGATTTTTCATTTTCCCAATTTATACCCCCATGAGTGGAAGTGCCCTATGCTCTCTAAGCTGTGTTTTTCAGATGTTTCAGGACTCACCGGACACTTCTCCAGAGTGGCTCTTGGCAATTTACATCCCGCCCATCAGTGTAGCAAGGCTCCCATTTCTCCATGGCCTGTCCTGCATTTCTGGTTTTGACACTTTTTTCAGCATGGCCCTTTTGACCAATGGGAAGCGAGACTTCTTTGTAGCGCTGATTTGCCTTTCCAGGTTGCTTGGTTGGCCAAAAAGGGCGTATGCGTTTTTTCCTGAATATATTCAGGAAAAAACGCATACGCCCTTTTTGGCCAAGGGCATCATTGTCAACGTTTTGCCGCTTTTCATGTGCTTTAAAGGCGATTCGTATCTACCTCCTGAAATCTGTTTCCTGCAATTCTGCCTTGATTTCAAATCCTCTTCTTTGCCTTCCCTCAATATATTTGTGGACGAGAGTTATCATTTATAACTCTGCAGGTTTGTGAATTGCAGTGCCCTGAACCTCCATTTTACAACTCGTTTTTATGGGAGCTGGCCGCAAAATCGCAGAATGGCTTCAGGCCCTGTTCTGGTTCCGGGGGGCAGGCTGAGCCTGTGGTTAATTCTTCTTTCTGATGGGAAAATAGAGTGACCTGTGCCTGTCCCAACACCAAGAGCTAGTCTCTCGTTGGTTCCACGTCTTCCCGTTTATCCTCAGGACAAATTGCAACCTGTACGGAACAGGAGGTTAAAGGTGCTGATGCTCCAAGTAGGGAGCTTGCTAGTAAAGCGGCTGGAATGGCGAACCCGGGCACAAGGAGATGAGAAATGAGGTGCGTTTTAGAAACCTTTCCCCATCACACGGTGTACCATCTTCTGGGTTTCTCATGCATGTTTTTGATGTAGGAAGATGCCCTTGAACCTGGAGATTTGGGACCCATGCGATGGGTACCACGCAGTATTACTTTAAAGGGTCTGCGTTTGCTCACCCAACCTCACCAAACCTCTCAGCCCCAAGAGTGTCCACCCTTATGTCTCATCCAGCTGTGGGTCTAGATATGGTCAATCCAGGTTGCATCACAGCCCCTGAACGCATTGTGTAAGAATTTCTCTCTCTTTCACTGTCTTTGTTTCATGGTTGTTTCAAAGTAATTTATTTTTATAATGGGGTTTAGCTGCTTTTCACTGCTGTGTTTATGCCGCTTTACACCCACTTGACACACTAACAGAGAGATATCAATACATAGGTTTTACGATTATTATTAGTCAGATATATTCTTGTTCGGTGAATAGGGCGTGTTGAGTCCAGTTCTCTGAGCAAGGAGTAGGTCTTGTCTATTACATATTGGGTTTATGGAACGGTATCTGAGCTAATTTGATACCCTTGTTTTATGTATCACCCCACCTCACCTTTCCCGTTAAGCAGCCATAGAGTGTTTTCTGCATGTGTGACTCTGTTCTGTTTTGTAATTCAGTTCAAGTGTAACGGTTTTTACATTCCCTCTATCAGTGATACCTTATGAGAAGTGTCCTTTTCTGTGTGACTTATTTCACTTAGAATCGTCGTACCTAAATCCACTCATCATGCTGCTACTAACCTTACGACATTGATTTCATGGCTGAGTGATATTCCATTGTACATAAGGACCACAACTTCTTTATCCATTTTTCTCTTTCCTGGGATATTTAAGGTGGAATGAAGTGGAGGTCCTGGTCAACAGAACAGCCCTAAACTTTGGGGTGCTTGTGTCTTGCTGATTTTTCATTTTCCCAATTTATACCCCCATGAGTGGAAGTGCCCTATGCTCTCTAAGCTGTGTTTTTCAGATGTTTCAGGACTCACCGGACACTTCTCCAGAGTGGCTCTTGGCAATTTACATCCCGCCCATCAGTGTAGCAAGGCTCCCATTTCTCCATGGCCTGTCCTGCATTTCTGGTTTTGACACTTTTTTCAGCATGGCCCTTTTGACCAATGGGAAGCGAGACTTCTTTGTAGCGCTGATTTGCCTTTCCAGGTTGCTTGGTTGGCCAAAAAGGGCGTATGCGTTTTTTCCTGAATATATTCAGGAAAAAACGCATACGCCCTTTTTGGCCAAGGGCATCATTGTCAACGTTTTGCCGCTTTTCATGTGCTTTAAAGGCGATTCGTATCTACCTCCTGAAATCTGTTTCCTGCAATTCTGCCTTGATTTCAAATCCTCTTCTTTGCCTTCCCTCAATATATTTGTGGACGAGAGTTATCATTTATAACTCTGCAGGTTTGTGAATTGCAGTGCCCTGAACCTCCATTTTACAACTCGTTTTTATGGGAGCTGGCCGCAAAATCGCAGAATGGCTTCAGGCCCTGTTCTGGTTCCGGGGGGCAGGCTGAGCCTGTGGTTAATTCTTCTTTCTGATGGGAAAATAGAGTGACCTGTGCCTGTCCCAACACCAAGAGCTAGTCTCTCGTTGGTTCCACGTCTTCCCGTTTATCCTCAGGACAAATTGCAACCTGTACGGAACAGGAGGTTAAAGGTGCTGATGCTCCAAGTAGGGAGCTTGCTAGTAAAGCGGCTGGAATGGCGAACCCGGGCACAAGGAGATGAGAAATGAGGTGCGTTTTAGAAACCTTTCCCCATCACACGGTGTACCATCTTCTGGGTTTCTCATGCATGTTTTTGATGTAGGAAGATGCCCTTGAACCTGGAGATTTGGGACCCATGCGATGGGTACCACGCAGTATTACTTTAAAGGGTCTGCGTTTGCTCACCCAACCTCACCAAACCTCTCAGCCCCAAGAGTGTCCACCCTTATGTCTCATCCAGCTGTGCGTCTAGATATGGTCAATCCAGGTTGCATCACAGCCCCTGAACGCATTGTGTAAGAATTTCTCTCTCTTTCACTGTCTTTGTTTCATGGTTGTTTCAAAGTAATTTATTTTTATAATGGGGTTTAGCTGCTTTTCACTGCTGTGTTTATGCCGCTTTACACCCACTTGACACACTAACAGAGAGATATCAATACATAGGTTTTACGATTATTATTAGTCAGATATATTCTTGTGCGGTGAATAGGGCGTGTTGAGTCCAGTTCTCTGAGCAAGGAGTAGGTCTTGTCTATTACATATTGGGTTTATGGAACGGTATCTGAGCTAATTTGATACCCTTGTTTTATGTATCACCCCACCTCACCTTTCCCGTTAAGCAGCTATAGTGTGTTTTCTGCATGTGTGACTCTGTTCTGTTTTGTAATTCAGTTCAAGTGTAACGGTTTTTACATTCCCTCTATCAGTGATACCTTATGAGAAGTGTCCTTTTCTGTGTGACTTATTTCACTTAGAATCGTCGTACCTAAATCCACTCATCATGCTGCTACTAGCCTTACGACATTGATTTCATGGCTGAGTGATATTCCATTGTACATAAGGACCACAGCTTCTTTATCCATTTTTCTCTTTCCTGGGATATTTAAGGTGGAATGAAGTGGAGGTCCTGGTCAACAGAGCAGCCCTAAACTTTGGGGTGCTTGTGTCTTGCTGATTTTTCATTTTCCCAATTTATACCCCCATGAGTGAAAGTGCCCTATGCTCTCTAAGCTGTGTTTTTCAGATGTTTCAGGACTCACCGGACACTTCTCCAGAGTGGCTCTTGGCAATTTACATCCCGCCCATCAGTGTAGCAAGGCTCCCATTTCTCCATGGCCTGTCCTGCATTTCTGGTTTTGACACTTTTTTCAGCATGGCCCTTTTGACCAATGGGAAGCGAGACATCTCTGTAGCGCTGATTTGCCTTTCCAGGTTGCTTGGTTGGCCAAAAAGGGCGTATGCGTTTTTTTCTGAATATATTCAGGAAAAAACGCATACGCCCTTTTTGGCCAAGGGCATCATTGTCAACGTTTTGCCGCTTTTCATGTGCTTTAAAGGCGATTCGTATCTACCTCCTGAAATCTGTTTCCTGCAATTCTGCCTTGATTTCAAATCCTCTTCTTTGCCTTCCCTCAATATATTTGTGGACGAGAGTTATCATTTATAACTCTGCAGGTTTGTGAATTGCAGTGCCCTGAACCTCCATTTTACAACTCGTTTTTATGGGAGCTGGCCGCAAAATCGCAGAATGGCTTCAGGCCCTGTTCTGGTTCCGGGGGGCAGGCTGAGCCTGTGGTTAATTCTTCTTTCTGATGGGAAAATAGAGTGACCTGTGCCTGTCCCAACACCAAGAGCTAGTCTCTCGTTGGTTCCACGTCTTCCCGTTCATCCTCAGGACAAATTGCAACCTGTACGGAACAGGAGGTTAAAGGTGCTGATGCTCCAAGTAGGGAGCTTGCTAGTAAAGCGGCTGGAATGGCGAACCCGGGCACAAGGAGATGAGAAATGAGGTGCGTTTTAGAAAACTTTCCCCATCACACGGTGTACCATCTTCTGGGTTTCTCATGCATGTTTTTGATGTAGGAAGATGCCCTTGAACCTGGAGATTTGGGACCCATGCGATGGGTACCACGCAGTATTACTTTAAAGGGTCTGCGTTTGCTCACCCAACCTCACCAAACCTCTCAGCCCCAAGAGTGTCCACCCTTATGTCTCATCCAGCTGTGCGTCTAGATATGGTCAATCCAGGTTGCATCACAACCCCTGAACGCATTGTGTAAGAATTTCTCTCTCTTTCACTGTCTTTGTTTCATGGTTGTTTCAAAGTAATTTATTTTTATAATGGGGTTTAGCTGCTTTTCACTGCTGTGTTTATGCCGCTTTACACCCACTTGACACACTAACAGAGAGATATCAATACATAGGTTTTACGATTATTATTAGTCAGATATATTCTTGTGCGGTGAATAGGGCGTGTTGAGTCCAGTTCTCTGAGCAAGGAGTAGGTCTTGTCTATTACATATTGGGTTTATGGAACGGTATCTGAGCTAATTTGATACCCTTGTTTTATGTATCACCCCACCTCACCTTTCCCGTTAAGCAGCTATAGTGTGTTTTCTGCATGTGTGACTCTGTTCTGTTTTGTAATTCAGTTCAAGTGTAACGGTTTTTACATTCCCTCTATCAGTGATACCTTATGAGAAGTGTCCTTTTCTGTGTGACTTATTTCACTTAGAATCGTCGTACCTAAATCCACTCATCATGCTGCTACTAGCCTTACGACATTGATTTCATGGCTGAGTGATATTCCATTGTACATAAGGACCACAACTTCTTTATCCATTTTTCTCTTTCCTGGGATATTTAAGGTGGAATGAAGTGGAGGTCCTGGTCAACAGAACAGCCCTAAACTTTGGGGTGCTTGTGTCTTGCTGATTTTTCATTTTCCCAATTTATACCCCCATGAGTGGAAGTGCCCTATGCTCTCTTAGCTGTGTTTTTCAGATGTTTCAGGACTCACCGGACACTTCTCCAGAGTGGCTGTTGGCAATTTACATCCCGCCCATCAGTGTAGCAAGGCTCCCATTTCTCCATGGCCTGTCCTGCATTTCTGGTTTTGACACTTTTTTCAGCATGGCCCTTTTGACCAATGGGAAGTGAGACTTCTTTGTAGCGCTGATTTGCCTTTCCAGGTTGCTTGGTTGGCCAAAAAGGGCGTATGCGTTTTTTTCTGAATATATTCAGGAAAAAACGCATACGCCCTTTTTGGCCAAGGGCATCATTGTCAACGTTTTGCCGCTTTTCATGTGCTTTAAAGGCGATTCGTATCTACCTCCTGAAATCTGTTTCCTGCAATTCTGCCTTGATTTCAAATCCTCTTCTTTGCCTTCCCTCAATATATTTGTGGACGAGAGTTATCATTTATAACTCTGCAGGTTTGTGAATTGCAGTGCCCTGAACCTCCATTTTACAACTCGTTTTTATGGGAGCTGGCCGCAAAATCGCAGAATGGCTTCAGGCCCTGTTCTGGTTCCGGGGGGCAGGCTGAGCCTGTGGTTAATTCTTCTTTCTGATGGGAAAATAGAGTGACCTGTGCCTGTCCCAACACCAAGAGCTAGTCTCTCGTTGGTTCCACGTCTTCCCGTTTATCCTCAGGACAAATTGCAACCTGTACGGAACAGGAGGTTAAAGGTGCTGATGCTCCAAGTAGGGAGCTTGCTAGTAAAGCGGCTGGAATGGCGAACCCGGGCACAAGGAGATGAGAAATGAGGTGCGTTTTAGAAACCTTTCCCCATCACACGGTGTACCATCTTCTGGGTTTCTCATGCATGTTTTTGATGTAGGAAGATGCCCTTGAACCTGGAGATTTGGGACCCATGCGATGGGTACCACGCAGTATTACTTTAAAGGGTCTGCGTTTGCTCACCCAACCTCACCAAACCTCTCAGCCCCAAGAGTGTCCACCCTTATGTCTCATCCAGCTGTGCATCTAGATATGGTCAATCCAGGTTGCATCACAGCCCCTGAACGCATTGTGTAAGAATTTCTCTCTCTTTCACTGTCTTTGTTTCATGGTTGTTTCAAAGTAATTTATTTTTATAATGGGGTTTAGCTGCTTTTCACTGCTGTGTTTATGCCGCTTTACACCCACTTGACACACTAACAGAGAGATATCAATACATAGGTTTTACGATTATTATTAGTCAGATATATTCTTGTTCGGTGAATAGGGCGTGTTGAGTCCAGTTCTCTGAGCAAGGAGTAGGTCTTGTCTATTACATATTGGGTTTATGGAACGGTATCTGAGCTAATTTGATACCCTTGTTTTATGTATCACCCCACCTCACCTTTCCCGTTAAGCAGCCATAGAGTGTTTTCTGCATGTGTGACTCTGTTCTGTTTTGTAATTCAGTTCAAGTGTAACGGTTTTTACATTCCCTCTATCAGTGATACCTTATGAGAAGTGTCCTTTTCTGTGTGACTTATTTCACTTAGAATCGTCGTACCTAAATCCACTCATCATGCTGCTACTAGCCTTACGACATTGATTTCATGGCTGAGTGATATTCCATTGTACATAAGGACCACAACTTCTTTATCCATTTTTCTCTTTCCTGGGATATTTAAGGTGGAATGAAGTGGAGGTCCTGGTCAACAGAACAGCCCTAAACTTTGGGGTGCTTGTGTCTTGCTGATTTTTCATTTTCCCAATTTATACCCCCATGAGTGGAAGTGCCCTATGCTCTCTAAGCTGTGTTTTTCAGATGTTTCAGGACTCACCGGACACTTCTCCAGAGTGGCTCTTGGCAATTTACATCCCGCCCATCAGTGTAGCAAGGCTCCCATTTCTCCATGGCCTGTCCTGCATTTCTGGTTTTGACACTTTTTTCAGCATGGCCCTTTTGACCAATGGGAAGCGAGACTTCTTTGTAGCGCTGATTTGCCTTTCCAGGTTGCTTGGTTGGCCAAAAAGGGCGTATGCGTTTTTTCCTGAATATATTCAGGAAAAAACGCATACGCCCTTTTTGGCCAAGGGCATCATTGTCAACGTTTTGCCGCTTTTCATGTGCTTTAAAGGCGATTCGTATCTACCTCCTGAAATCTGTTTCCTGCAATTCTGCCTTGATTTCAAATCCTCTTCTTTGCCTTCCCTCAATATATTTGTGGACGAGAGTTATCATTTATAACTCTGCAGGTTTGTGAATTGCAGTGCCCTGAACCTCCATTTTACAACTCGTTTTTATGGGAGCTGGCCGCAAAATCGCAGAATGGCTTCAGGCCCTGTTCTGGTTCCGGGGGGCAGGCTGAGCCTGTGGTTAATTCTTCTTTCTGATGGGAAAATAGAGTGACCTGTGCCTGTCCCAACACCAAGAGCTAGTCTCTCGTTGGTTCCACGTCTTCCCGTTTATCCTCAGGACAAATTGCAACCTGTACGGAACAGGAGGTTAAAGGTGCTGATGCTCCAAGTAGGGAGCTTGCTAGTAAAGCGGCTGGAATGGCGAACCCGGGCACAAGGAGATGAGAAATGAGGTGCGTTTTAGAAACCTTTCCCCATCACACGGTGTACCATCTTCTGGGTTTCTCATGCATGTTTTTGATGTAGGAAGATGCCCTTGAACCTGGAGATTTGGGACCCATGCGATGGGTACCACGCAGTATTACTTTAAAGGGTCTGCGTTTGCTCACCCAACCTCACCAAACCTCTCAGCCCCAAGAGTGTCCACCCTTATGTCTCATCCAGCTGTGCGTCTAGATATGGTCAATCCAGGTTGCATCACAGCCCCTGAACGCATTGTGTAAGAATTTCTCTCTCTTTCACTGTCTTTGTTTCATGGTTGTTTCAAAGTAATTTATTTTTATAATGGGGTTTAGCTGCTTTTCACTGCTGTGTTTATGCCGCTTTACACCCACTTGACACACTAACAGAGAGATATCAATACATAGGTTTTACGATTATTATTAGTCAGATATATTCTTGTGCGGTGAATAGGGCGTGTTGAGTCCAGTTCTCTGAGCAAGGAGTAGGTCTTGTCTATTACATATTGGGTTTATGGAACGGTATCTGAGCTAATTTGATACCCTTGTTTTATGTATCACCCCACCTCACCTTTCCCGTTAAGCAGCTATAGTGTGTTTTCTGCATGTGTGACTCTGTTCTGTTTTGTAATTCAGTTCAAGTGTAACGGTTTTTACATTCCCTCTATCAGTGATACCTTATGAGAAGTGTCCTTTTCTGTGTGACTTATTTCACTTAGAATCGTCGTACCTAAATCCACTCATCATGCTGCTACTAGCCTTACGACATTGATTTCATGGCTGAGTGATATTCCATTGTACATAAGGACCACAGCTTCTTTATCCATTTTTCTCTTTCCTGGGATATTTAAGGTGGAATGAAGTGGAGGTCCTGGTCAACAGAGCAGCCCTAAACTTTGGGGTGCTTGTGTCTTGCTGATTTTTCATTTTCCCAATTTATACCCCCATGAGTGAAAGTGCCCTATGCTCTCTAAGCTGTGTTTTTCAGATGTTTCAGGACTCACCGGACACTTCTCCAGAGTGGCTCTTGGCAATTTACATCCCGCCCATCAGTGTAGCAAGGCTCCCATTTCTCCATGGCCTGTCCTGCATTTCTGGTTTTGACACTTTTTTCAGCATGGCCCTTTTGACCAATGGGAAGCGAGACATCTCTGTAGCGCTGATTTGCCTTTCCAGGTTGCTTGGTTGGCCAAAAAGGGCGTATGCGTTTTTTTCTGAATATATTCAGGAAAAAACGCATACGCCCTTTTTGGCCAAGGGCATCATTGTCAACGTTTTGCCGCTTTTCATGTGCTTTAAAGGCGATTCGTATCTACCTCCTGAAATCTGTTTCCTGCAATTCTGCCTTGATTTCAAATCCTCTTCTTTGCCTTCCCTCAATATATTTGTGGACGAGAGTTATCATTTATAACTCTGCAGGTTTGTGAATTGCAGTGCCCTGAACCTCCATTTTACAACTCGTTTTTATGGGAGCTGGCCGCAAAATCGCAGAATGGCTTCAGGCCCTGTTCTGGTTCCGGGGGGCAGGCTGAGCCTGTGGTTAATTCTTCTTTCTGATGGGAAAATAGAGTGACCTGTGCCTGTCCCAACACCAAGAGCTAGTCTCTCGTTGGTTCCACGTCTTCCCGTTCATCCTCAGGACAAATTGCAACCTGTACGGAACAGGAGGTTAAAGGTGCTGATGCTCCAAGTAGGGAGCTTGCTAGTAAAGCGGCTGGAATGGCGAACCCGGGCACAAGGAGATGAGAAATGAGGTGCGTTTTAGAAAACTTTCCCCATCACACGGTGTACCATCTTCTGGGTTTCTCATGCATGTTTTTGATGTAGGAAGATGCCCTTGAACCTGGAGATTTGGGACCCATGCGATGGGTACCACGCAGTATTACTTTAAAGGGTCTGCGTTTGCTCACCCAACCTCACCAAACCTCTCAGCCCCAAGAGTGTCCACCCTTATGTCTCATCCAGCTGTGCGTCTAGATATGGTCAATCCAGGTTGCATCACAACCCCTGAACGCATTGTGTAAGAATTTCTCTCTCTTTCACTGTCTTTGTTTCATGGTTGTTTCAAAGTAATTTATTTTTATAATGGGGTTTAGCTGCTTTTCACTGCTGTGTTTATGCCGCTTTACACCCACTTGACACACTAACAGAGAGATATCAATACATAGGTTTTACGATTATTATTAGTCAGATATATTCTTGTGCGGTGAATAGGGCGTGTTGAGTCCAGTTCTCTGAGCAAGGAGTAGGTCTTGTCTATTACATATTGGGTTTATGGAACGGTATCTGAGCTAATTTGATACCCTTGTTTTATGTATCACCCCACCTCACCTTTCCCGTTAAGCAGCTATAGTGTGTTTTCTGCATGTGTGACTCTGTTCTGTTTTGTAATTCAGTTCAAGTGTAACGGTTTTTACATTCCCTCTATCAGTGATACCTTATGAGAAGTGTCCTTTTCTGTGTGACTTATTTCACTTAGAATCGTCGTACCTAAATCCACTCATCATGCTGCTACTAGCCTTACGACATTGATTTCATGGCTGAGTGATATTCCATTGTACATAAGGACCACAACTTCTTTATCCATTTTTCTCTTTCCTGGGATATTTAAGGTGGAATGAAGTGGAGGTCCTGGTCAACAGAACAGCCCTAAACTTTGGGGTGCTTGTGTCTTGCTGATTTTTCATTTTCCCAATTTATACCCCCATGAGTGGAAGTGCCCTATGCTCTCTTAGCTGTGTTTTTCAGATGTTTCAGGACTCACCGGACACTTCTCCAGAGTGGCTGTTGGCAATTTACATCCCGCCCATCAGTGTAGCAAGGCTCCCATTTCTCCATGGCCTGTCCTGCATTTCTGGTTTTGACACTTTTTTCAGCATGGCCCTTTTGACCAATGGGAAGTGAGACTTCTTTGTAGCGCTGATTTGCCTTTCCAGGTTGCTTGGTTGGCCAAAAAGGGCGTATGCGTTTTTTTCTGAATATATTCAGGAAAAAACGCATACGCCCTTTTTGGCCAAGGGCATCATTGTCAACGTTTTGCCGCTTTTCATGTGCTTTAAAGGCGATTCGTATCTACCTCCTGAAATCTGTTTCCTGCAATTCTGCCTTGATTTCAAATCCTCTTCTTTGCCTTCCCTCAATATATTTGTGGACGAGAGTTATCATTTATAACTCTGCAGGTTTGTGAATTGCAGTGCCCTGAACCTCCATTTTACAACTCGTTTTTATGGGAGCTGGCCGCAAAATCGCAGAATGGCTTCAGGCCCTGTTCTGGTTCCGGGGGGCAGGCTGAGCCTGTGGTTAATTCTTCTTTCTGATGGGAAAATAGAGTGACCTGTGCCTGTCCCAACACCAAGAGCTAGTCTCTCGTTGGTTCCACGTCTTCCCGTTTATCCTCAGGACAAATTGCAACCTGTACGGAACAGGAGGTTAAAGGTGCTGATGCTCCAAGTAGGGAGCTTGCTAGTAAAGCGGCTGGAATGGCGAACCCGGGCACAAGGAGATGAGAAATGAGGTGCGTTTTAGAAACCTTTCCCCATCACACGGTGTACCATCTTCTGGGTTTCTCATGCATGTTTTTGATGTAGGAAGATGCCCTTGAACCTGGAGATTTGGGACCCATGCGATGGGTACCACGCAGTATTACTTTAAAGGGTCTGCGTTTGCTCACCCAACCTCACCAAACCTCTCAGCCCCAAGAGTGTCCACCCTTATGTCTCATCCAGCTGTGCATCTAGATATGGTCAATCCAGGTTGCATCACAGCCCCTGAACGCATTGTGTAAGAATTTCTCTCTCTTTCACTGTCTTTGTTTCATGGTTGTTTCAAAGTAATTTATTTTTATAATGGGGTTTAGCTGCTTTTCACTGCTGTGTTTATGCCGCTTTACACCCACTTGACACACTAACAGAGAGATATCAATACATAGGTTTTACGATTATTATTAGTCAGATATATTCTTGTTCGGTGAATAGGGCGTGTTGAGTCCAGTTCTCTGAGCAAGGAGTAGGTCTTGTCTATTACATATTGGGTTTATGGAACGGTATCTGAGCTAATTTGATACCCTTGTTTTATGTATCACCCCACCTCACCTTTCCCGTTAAGCAGCCATAGAGTGTTTTCTGCATGTGTGACTCTGTTCTGTTTTGTAATTCAGTTCAAGTGTAACGGTTTTTACATTCCCTCTATCAGTGATACCTTATGAGAAGTGTCCTTTTCTGTGTGACTTATTTCACTTAGAATCGTCGTACCTAAATCCACTCATCATGCTGCTACTAGCCTTACGACATTGATTTCATGGCTGAGTGATATTCCATTGTACATAAGGACCACAACTTCTTTATCCATTTTTCTCTTTCCTGGGATATTTAAGGTGGAATGAAGTGGAGGTCCTGGTCAACAGAACAGCCCTAAACTTTGGGGTGCTTGTGTCTTGCTGATTTTTCATTTTCCCAATTTATACCCCCATGAGTGGAAGTGCCCTATGCTCTCTAAGCTGTGTTTTTCAGATGTTTCAGGACTCACCGGACACTTCTCCAGAGTGGCTCTTGGCAATTTACATCCCGCCCATCAGTGTAGCAAGGCTCCCATTTCTCCATGGCCTGTCCTGCATTTCTGGTTTTGACACTTTTTTCAGCATGGCCCTTTTGACCAATGGGAAGCGAGACTTCTTTGTAGCGCTGATTTGCCTTTCCAGGTTGCTTGGTTGGCCAAAAAGGGCGTATGCGTTTTTTCCTGAATATATTCAGGAAAAAACGCATACGCCCTTTTTGGCCAAGGGCATCATTGTCAACGTTTTGCCGCTTTTCATGTGCTTTAAAGGCGATTCGTATCTACCTCCTGAAATCTGTTTCCTGCAATTCTGCCTTGATTTCAAATCCTCTTCTTTGCCTTCCCTCAATATATTTGTGGACGAGAGTTATCATTTATAACTCTGCAGGTTTGTGAATTGCAGTGCCCTGAACCTCCATTTTACAACTCGTTTTTATGGGAGCTGGCCGCAAAATCGCAGAATGGCTTCAGGCCCTGTTCTGGTTCCGGGGGGCAGGCTGAGCCTGTGGTTAATTCTTCTTTCTGATGGGAAAATAGAGTGACCTGTGCCTGTCCCAACACCAAGAGCTAGTCTCTCGTTGGTTCCACGTCTTCCCGTTTATCCTCAGGACAAATTGCAACCTGTACGGAACAGGAGGTTAAAGGTGCTGATGCTCCAAGTAGGGAGCTTGCTAGTAAAGCGGCTGGAATGGCGAACCCGGGCACAAGGAGATGAGAAATGACGTGCGTTTTAGAAACCTTTCCCCATCACACGGTGTACCATCTTCTGGGTTTCTCATGCATGTTTTTGATGTAGGAAGATGCCCTTGAACCTGGAGATTTGGGACCCATGCGATGGGTACCACGCAGTATTACTTTAAAGGGTCTGCGTTTGCTCACCCAACCTCACCAAACCTCTCAGCCCCAAGAGTGTCCACCCTTATGTCTCATCCAGCTGTGCGTCTAGATATGGTCAATCCAGGTTGCATCACAGCCCCTGAACGCATTGTGTAAGAATTTCTCTCTCTTTCACTGTCTTTGTTTCATGGTTGTTTCAAAGTAATTTATTTTTATAATGGGGTTTAGCTGCTTTTCACTGCTGTGTTTATGCCGCTTTACACCCACTTGACACACTAACAGAGAGATATCAATACATAGGTTTTACGATTATTATTAGTCAGATATATTCTTGTTCGGTGAATAGGGCGTGTTGAGTCCAGTTCTCTGAGCAAGGAGTAGGTCTTGTCTATTACATATTGGGTTTATGGAACGGTATCTGAGCTAATTTGATACCCTTGTTTTATGTATCACCCCACCTCACCTTTCCCGTTAAGCAGCCATAGAGTGTTTTCTGCATGTGTGACTCTGTTCTGTTTTGTAATTCAGTTCAAGTGTAACGGTTTTTACATTCCCTCTATCAGTGATACCTTATGAGAAGTGTCCTTTTCTGTGTGACTTATTTCACTTAGAATCGTCGTACCTAAATCCACTCATCATGCTGCTACTAGCCTTACGACATTGATTTCATGGCTGAGTGATATTCCATTGTACATAAGGACCACAACTTCTTTATCCATTTTTCTCTTTCCTGGGATATTTAAGGTGGAATGAAGTGGAGGTCCTGGTCAACAGAACAGCCCTAAACTTTGGGGTGCTTGTGTCTTGCTGATTTTTCATTTTCCCAATTTATACCCCCATGAGTGGAAGTGCCCTATGCTCTCTAAGCTGTGTTTTTCAGATGTTTCAGGACTCACCGGACACTTCTCCAGAGTGGCTCTTGGCAATTTACATCCCGCCCATCAGTGTAGCAAGGCTCCCATTTCTCCATGGCCTGTCCTGCATTTCTGGTTTTGACACTTTTTTCAGCATGGCCCTTTTGACCAATGGGAAGGGAGACTTCTTTGTAGCGCTGATTTGCATTTCCAGGTTGCTTGGTTGGCCAAAAAGGGCGTATGCGTTTTTTCCTGAATATATTCAGGAAAAAACGCATACGCCCTTTTTGGCCAAGGGCATCATTGTCAACGTTTTGCCGCTTTTCATGTGCTTTAAAGGCGATTCGTATCTACCTCCTGAAATCTGTTTCCTGCAATTCTGCCTTGATTTCAAATCCTCTTCTTTGCCTTCCCTCAATATATTTGTGGACGAGAGTTATCATTTATAACTCTGCAGGTTTGTGAATTGCAGTGCCCTGAACCTCCATTTTACAACTCGTTATTATGGGAGCTGGCCGCAAAATCGCAGAATGGCTTCAGGCCCTGTTCTGGTTCCGGGGGGCAGGCTGAGCCTGTGGTTAATTCTTCTTTCTGATGGGAAAATAGAGTGACCTGTGCCTGTCCCAACACCAAGAGCTAGTCTCTCGTTGGTTCCACGTCTTCCCGTTTATCCTCAGGACAAATTGCAACCTGTACGGAACAGGAGGTTAAAGGTGCTGATGCTCCAAGTAGGGAGCTTGCTAGTAAAGCGGCTGGAATGGCGAACCCGGGCACAAGGAGATGAGAAATGAGGTGCGTTTTAGAAACCTTTCCCCATCACACGGTGTACCATCTTCTGGGTTTCTCATGCATGTTTTTGATGTAGGAAGATGCCCTTGAACCTGGAGATTTGGGACCCATGCGATGGGTACCACGCAGTATTCCTTTAAAGGGTCTGCGTTTGCTCACCCAACCTCACCAAACCTCTCAGCCCCAAGAGTGTCCACCCTTATGTCTCATCCAGCTGTGCGTCTAGATATGGTCAATCCAGGTTGCATCACAGCCCCTGAACGCATTGTGTAAGAATTTCTCTCTCTTTCACTGTCTTTGTTTCATGGTTGTTTCAAAGTAATTTATTTTTATAATGGGGTTTAGCTGCTTTTCACTGCTGTGTTTATGCCGCTTTACACCCACTTGACACACTAACAGAGAGATATCAATACATAGGTTTTACGATTATTATTAGTCAGATATATTCTTGTTCGGTGAATAGGGCGTGTTGAGTCCAGTTCTCTGAGCAAGGAGTAGGTCTTGTCTATTACATATTGGGTTTATGGAACGGTATCTGAGCTAATTTGATACCCTTGTTTTATGTATCACCCCACCTCACCTTTCCCGTTAAGCAGCCATAGAGTGTTTTCTGCATGTGTGACTCTGTTCTGTTTTGTAATTCAGTTCAAGTGTAACGGTTTTTACATTCCCTCTATCAGTGATACCTGATGAGAAGTGTCCTTTTCTGTGTGACTTATTTCACTTAGAATCGTCGTACCTAAATCCACTCATCATGCTGCTACTAGCCTTACGACATTGATTTCATGGCTGAGTGATATTCCATTGTACATAAGGACCACAGCTTCTTTATCCATTTTTCTCTTTCCTGGGATATTTAAGGTGGAATGAAGTGGAGGTCCTGGTCAACAGAGCAGCCCTAAACTTTGGGGTGCTTGTGTCTTGCTGATTTTTCATTTTCCCAATTTATACCCCCATGAGTGAAAGTGCCCTATGCTCTCTAAGCTGTGTTTTTCAGATGTTTCAGGACTCACCGGACACTTCTCCAGAGTGGCTCTTGGCAATTTACATCCCGCCCATCAGTGTAGCAAGGCTCCCATTTCTCCATGGCCTGTCCTGCATTTCTGGTTTTGACACTTTTTTCAGCATGGCCCTTTTGACCAATGGGAAGCGAGACATCTCTGTAGCGCTGATTTGCCTTTCCAGGTTGCTTGGTTGGCCAAAAAGGGCGTATGCGTTTTTTTCTGAATATATTCAGGAAAAAACGCATACGCCCTTTTTGGCCAAGGGCATCATTGTCAACGTTTTGCCGCTTTTCATGTGCTTTAAAGGCGATTCGTATCTACCTCCTGAAATCTGTTTCCTGCAATTCTGCCTTGATTTCAAATCCTCTTCTTTGCCTTCCCTCAATATATTTGTGGACGAGAGTTATCATTTATAACTCTGCAGGTTTGTGAATTGCAGTGCCCTGAACCTCCATTTTACAACTCGTTTTTATGGGAGCTGGCCGCAAAATCGCAGAATGGCTTCAGGCCCTGTTCTGGTTCCGGGGGGCAGGCTGAGCCTGTGGTTAATTCTTCTTTCTGATGGGAAAATAGAGTGACCTGTGCCTGTCCCAACACCAAGAGCTAGTCTCTCGTTGGTTCCACGTCTTCCCGTTCATCCTCAGGACAAATTGCAACCTGTACGGAACAGGAGGTTAAAGGTGCTGATGCTCCAAGTAGGGAGCTTGCTAGTAAAGCGGCTGGAATGGCGAACCCGGGCACAAGGAGATGAGAAATGAGGTGCGTTTTAGAAAACTTTCCCCATCACACGGTGTACCATCTTCTGGGTTTCTCATGCATGTTTTTGATGTAGGAAGATGCCCTTGAACCTGGAGATTTGGGACCCATGCGATGGGTACCACGCAGTATTACTTTAAAGGGTCTGCGTTTGCTCACCCAACCTCACCAAACCTCTCAGCCCCAAGAGTGTCCACCCTTATGTCTCATCCAGCTGTGCGTCTAGATATGGTCAATCCAGGTTGCATCACAACCCCTGAACGCATTGTGTAAGAATTTCTCTCTCTTTCACTGTCTTTGTTTCATGGTTGTTTCAAAGTAATTTATTTTTATAATGGGGTTTAGCTGCTTTTCACTGCTGTGTTTATGCCGCTTTACACCCACTTGACACACTAACAGAGAGATATCAATACATAGGTTTTACGATTATTATTAGTCAGATATATTCTTGTGCGGTGAATAGGGCGTGTTGAGTCCAGTTCTCTGAGCAAGGAGTAGGTCTTGTCTATTACATATTGGGTTTATGGAACGGTATCTGAGCTAATTTGATACCCTTGTTTTATGTATCACCCCACCTCACCTTTCCCGTTAAGCAGCTATAGTGTGTTTTCTGCATGTGTGACTCTGTTCTGTTTTGTAATTCAGTTCAAGTGTAACGGTTTTTACATTCCCTCTATCAGTGATACCTTATGAGAAGTGTCCTTTTCTGTGTGACTTATTTCACTTAGAATCGTCGTACCTAAATCCACTCATCATGCTGCTACTAACCTTATGACATTGATTTCATGGCTGAGTGATATTCCATTGTACATAAGGACCACAATTTTATTATCCATTTTTCCCTTTCGTGGGATATTTAAGGTGGAATGAAGTGGAGGTCCTGGTCAACAGAGCAGCCCTAAACTTTGGGGTGCTTGTGTCTTGCTGATTTTTCATTTTCCCAATTTATACCCCCATGAGTGAAAGTGCCCTATGCTCTCTAAGCTGTGTTTTTCAGATGTTTCAGGACTCACCGGACACTTCTCCAGAGTGGCTCTTGGCAATTTACATCCCGCCCATCAGTGTAGCAAGGCTCCCATTTCTCCATGGCCTGTCCTGCATTTCTGGTTTTGACACTTTTTTCAGCATGGCCCTTTTGACCAATGGGAAGCGAGACATCTCTGTAGCGCTGATTTGCCTTTCCAGGTTGCTTGGTTGGCCAAAAAGGGCGTATGCGTTTTTTTCTGAATATATTCAGGAAAAAACGCATACGCCCTTTTTGGCCAAGGGCATCATTGTCAACGTTTTGCCGCTTTTCATGTGCTTTAAAGGCGATTCGTATCTACCTCCTGAAATCTGTTTCCTGCAATTCTGCCTTGATTTCAAATCCTCTTCTTTGCCTTCCCTCAATATATTTGTGGACGAGAGTTATCATTTATAACTCTGCAGGTTTGTGAATTGCAGTGCCCTGAACCTCCATTTTACAACTCGTTTTTATGGGAGCTGGCCGCAAAATCGCAGAATGGCTTCAGGCCCTGTTCTGGTTCCGGGGGGCAGGCTGAGCCTGTGGTTAATTCTTCTTTCTGATGGGAAAATAGAGTGACCTGTGCCTGTCCCAACACCAAGAGCTAGTCTCTCGTTGGTTCCACGTCTTCCCGTTCATCCTCAGGACAAATTGCAACCTGTACGGAACAGGAGGTTAAAGGTGCTGATGCTCCAAGTAGGGAGCTTGCTAGTAAAGCGGCTGGAATGGCGAACCCGGGCACAAGGAGATGAGAAATGAGGTGCGTTTTAGAAAACTTTCCCCATCACACGGTGTACCATCTTCTGGGTTTCTCATGCATGTTTTTGATGTAGGAAGATGCCCTTGAACCTGGAGATTTGGGACCCATGCGATGGGTACCACGCAGTATTACTTTAAAGGGTCTGCGTTTGCTCACCCAACCTCACCAAACCTCTCAGCCCCAAGAGTGTCCACCCTTATGTCTCATCCAGCTGTGCGTCTAGATATGGTCAATCCAGGTTGCATCACAACCCCTGAACGCATTGTGTAAGAATTTCTCTCTCTTTCACTGTCTTTGTTTCATGGTTGTTTCAAAGTAATTTATTTTTATAATGGGGTTTAGCTGCTTTTCACTGCTGTGTTTATGCCGCTTTACACCCACTTGACACACTAACAGAGAGATATCAATACATAGGTTTTACGATTATTATTAGTCAGATATATTCTTGTGCGGTGAATAGGGCGTGTTGAGTCCAGTTCTCTGAGCAAGGAGTAGGTCTTGTCTATTACATATTGGGTTTATGGAACGGTATCTGAGCTAATTTGATACCCTTGTTTTATGTATCACCCCACCTCACCTTTCCCGTTAAGCAGCTATAGTGTGTTTTCTGCATGTGTGACTCTGTTCTGTTTTGTAATTCAGTTCAAGTGTAACGGTTTTTACATTCCCTCTATCAGTGATACCTTATGAGAAGTGTCCTTTTCTGTGTGACTTATTTCACTTAGAATCGTCGTACCTAAATCCACTCATCATGCTGCTACTAGCCTTACGACATTGATTTCATGGCTGAGTGATATTCCATTGTACATAAGGACCACAACTTCTTTATCCATTTTTCTCTTTCCTGGGATATTTAAGGTGGAATGAAGTGGAGGTCCTGGTCAACAGAACAGCCCTAAACTTTGGGGTGCTTGTGTCTTGCTGATTTTTCATTTTCCCAATTTATACCCCCATGAGTGGAAGTGCCCTATGCTCTCTTAGCTGTGTTTTTCAGATGTTTCAGGACTCACCGGACACTTCTCCAGAGTGGCTGTTGGCAATTTACATCCCGCCCATCAGTGTAGCAAGGCTCCCATTTCTCCATGGCCTGTCCTGCATTTCTGGTTTTGACACTTTTTTCAGCATGGCCCTTTTGACCAATGGGAAGTGAGACTTCTTTGTAGCGCTGATTTGCCTTTCCAGGTTGCTTGGTTGGCCAAAAAGGGCGTATGCGTTTTTTTCTGAATATATTCAGGAAAAAACGCATACGCCCTTTTTGGCCAAGGGCATCATTGTCAACGTTTTGCCGCTTTTCATGTGCTTTAAAGGCGATTCGTATCTACCTCCTGAAATCTGTTTCCTGCAATTCTGCCTTGATTTCAAATCCTCTTCTTTGCCTTCCCTCAATATATTTGTGGACGAGAGTTATCATTTATAACTCTGCAGGTTTGTGAATTGCAGTGCCCTGAACCTCCATTTTACAACTCGTTTTTATGGGAGCTGGCCGCAAAATCGCAGAATGGCTTCAGGCCCTGTTCTGGTTCCGGGGGGCAGGCTGAGCCTGTGGTTAATTCTTCTTTCTGATGGGAAAATAGAGTGACCTGTGCCTGTCCCAACACCAAGAGCTAGTCTCTCGTTGGTTCCACGTCTTCCCGTTTATCCTCAGGACAAATTGCAACCTGTACGGAACAGGAGGTTAAAGGTGCTGATGCTCCAAGTAGGGAGCTTGCTAGTAAAGCGGCTGGAATGGCGAACCCGGGCACAAGGAGATGAGAAATGAGGTGCGTTTTAGAAACCTTTCCCCATCACACGGTGTACCATCTTCTGGGTTTCTCATGCATGTTTTTGATGTAGGAAGATGCCCTTGAACCTGGAGATTTGGGACCCATGCGATGGGTACCACGCAGTATTACTTTAAAGGGTCTGCGTTTGCTCACCCAACCTCACCAAACCTCTCAGCCCCAAGAGTGTCCACCCTTATGTCTCATCCAGCTGTGCATCTAGATATGGTCAATCCAGGTTGCATCACAGCCCCTGAACGCATTGTGTAAGAATTTCTCTCTCTTTCACTGTCTTTGTTTCATGGTTGTTTCAAAGTAATTTATTTTTATAATGGGGTTTAGCTGCTTTTCACTGCTGTGTTTATGCCGCTTTACACCCACTTGACACACTAACAGAGAGATATCAATACATAGGTTTTACGATTATTATTAGTCAGATATATTCTTGTTCGGTGAATAGGGCGTGTTGAGTCCAGTTCTCTGAGCAAGGAGTAGGTCTTGTCTATTACATATTGGGTTTATGGAACGGTATCTGAGCTAATTTGATACCCTTGTTTTATGTATCACCCCACCTCACCTTTCCCGTTAAGCAGCCATAGAGTGTTTTCTGCATGTGTGACTCTGTTCTGTTTTGTAATTCAGTTCAAGTGTAACGGTTTTTACATTCCCTCTATCAGTGATACCTTATGAGAAGTGTCCTTTTCTGTGTGACTTATTTCACTTAGAATCGTCGTACCTAAATCCACTCATCATGCTGCTACTAGCCTTACGACATTGATTTCATGGCTGAGTGATATTCCATTGTACATAAGGACCACAACTTCTTTATCCATTTTTCTCTTTCCTGGGATATTTAAGGTGGAATGAAGTGGAGGTCCTGGTCAACAGAACAGCCCTAAACTTTGGGGTGCTTGTGTCTTGCTGATTTTTCATTTTCCCAATTTATACCCCCATGAGTGGAAGTGCCCTATGCTCTCTAAGCTGTGTTTTTCAGATGTTTCAGGACTCACCGGACACTTCTCCAGAGTGGCTCTTGGCAATTTACATCCCGCCCATCAGTGTAGCAAGGCTCCCATTTCTCCATGGCCTGTCCTGCATTTCTGGTTTTGACACTTTTTTCAGCATGGCCCTTTTGACCAATGGGAAGCGAGACTTCTTTGTAGCGCTGATTTGCCTTTCCAGGTTGCTTGGTTGGCCAAAAAGGGCGTATGCGTTTTTTCCTGAATATATTCAGGAAAAAACGCATACGCCCTTTTTGGCCAAGGGCATCATTGTCAACGTTTTGCCGCTTTTCATGTGCTTTAAAGGCGATTCGTATCTACCTCCTGAAATCTGTTTCCTGCAATTCTGCCTTGATTTCAAATCCTCTTCTTTGCCTTCCCTCAATATATTTGTGGACGAGAGTTATCATTTATAACTCTGCAGGTTTGTGAATTGCAGTGCCCTGAACCTCCATTTTACAACTCGTTTTTATGGGAGCTGGCCGCAAAATCGCAGAATGGCTTCAGGCCCTGTTCTGGTTCCGGGGGGCAGGCTGAGCCTGTGGTTAATTCTTCTTTCTGATGGGAAAATAGAGTGACCTGTGCCTGTCCCAACACCAAGAGCTAGTCTCTCGTTGGTTCCACGTCTTCCCGTTTATCCTCAGGACAAATTGCAACCTGTACGGAACAGGAGGTTAAAGGTGCTGATGCTCCAAGTAGGGAGCTTGCTAGTAAAGCGGCTGGAATGGCGAACCCGGGCACAAGGAGATGAGAAATGAGGTGCGTTTTAGAAACCTTTCCCCATCACACGGTGTACCATCTTCTGGGTTTCTCATGCATGTTTTTGATGTAGGAAGATGCCCTTGAACCTGGAGATTTGGGACCCATGCGATGGGTACCACGCAGTATTACTTTAAAGGGTCTGCGTTTGCTCACCCAACCTCACCAAACCTCTCAGCCCCAAGAGTGTCCACCCTTATGTCTCATCCAGCTGTGCGTCTAGATATGGTCAATCCAGGTTGCATCACAGCCCCTGAACGCATTGTGTAAGAATTTCTCTCTCTTTCACTGTCTTTGTTTCATGGTTGTTTCAAAGTAATTTATTTTTATAATGGGGTTTAGCTGCTTTTCACTGCTGTGTTTATGCCGCTTTACACCCACTTGACACACTAACAGAGAGATATCAATACATAGGTTTTACGATTATTATTAGTCAGATATATTCTTGTTTGGTGAATAGGGCGTGTTGAGTCCAGTTCTCTGAGCAAGGAGTAGGTCTTGTCTATTACATATTGGGTTTATGGAACGGTATCTGAGCTAATTTGATACCCTTGTTTTATGTATCACCCCACCTCACCTTTCCCGTTAAGCAGCCATAGAGTGTTTTCTGCATGTGTGACTCTGTTCTGTTTTGTAATTCAGTTCAAGTGTAACGGTTTTTACATTCCCTCTATCAGTGATACCTTATGAGAAGTGTCCTTTTCTGTGTGACTTATTTCACTTAGAATCGTCGTACCTAAATCCACTCATCATGCTGCTACTAGCCTTACGACATTGATTTCATGGCTGAGTGATATTCCATTGTACATAAGGACCACAACTTCTTTATCCATTTTTCTCTTTCCTGGGATATTTAAGGTGGAATGAAGTGGAGGTCCTGGTCAACAGAACAGCCCTAAACTTTGGGGTGCTTGTGTCTTGCTGATTTTTCATTTTCCCAATTTATACCCCCATGAGTGGAAGTGCCCTATGCTCTCTAAGCTGTGTTTTTCAGATGTTTCAGGACTCACCGGACACTTCTCCAGAGTGGCTCTTGGCAATTTACATCCCGCCCATCAGTGTAGCAAGGCTCCCATTTCTCCATGGCCTGTCCTGCATTTCTGGTTTTGACACTTTTTTCAGCATGGCCCTTTTGACCAATGGGAAGGGAGACTTCTTTGTAGCGCTGATTTGCATTTCCAGGTTGCTTGGTTGGCCAAAAAGGGCGTATGCGTTTTTTCCTGAATATATTCAGGAAAAAACGCATACGCCCTTTTTGGCCAAGGGCATCATTGTCAACGTTTTGCCGCTTTTCATGTGCTTTAAAGGCGATTCGTATCTACCTCCTGAAATCTGTTTCCTGCAATTCTGCCTTGATTTCAAATCCTCTTCTTTGCCTTCCCTCAATATATTTGTGGACGAGAGTTATCATTTATAACTCTGCAGGTTTGTGAATTGCAGTGCCCTGAACCTCCATTTTACAACTCGTTTTTATGGGAGCTGGCCGCAAAATCGCAGAATGGCTTCAGGCCCTGTTCTGGTTCCGGGGGGCAGGCTGAGCCTGTGGTTAATTCTTCTTTCTGATGGGAAAATAGAGTGACCTGTGCCTGTCCCAACACCAAGAGCTAGTCTCTCGTTGGTTCCACGTCTTCCCGTTTATCCTCAGGACAAATTGCAACCTGTACGGAACAGGAGGTTAAAGGTGCTGATGCTCCAAGTAGGGAGCTTGCTAGTAAAGCGGCTGGAATGGCGAACCCGGGCACAAGGAGATGAGAAATGAGGTGCGTTTTAGAAACCTTTCCCCATCACACGGTGTACCATCTTCTGGGTTTCTCATGCATGTTTTTGATGTAGGAAGATGCCCTTGAACCTGGAGATTTGGGACCCATGCGATGGGTACCACGCAGTATTACTTTAAAGGGTCTGCGTTTGCTCACCCAACCTCACCAAACCTCTCAGCCCCAAGAGTGTCCACCCTTATGTCTCATCCAGCTGTGCGTCTAGATATGGTCAATCCAGGTTGCATCACAGCCCCTGAACGCATTGTGTAAGAATTTCTCTCTCTTTCACTGTCTTTGTTTCATGGTTGTTTCAAAGTAATTTATTTTTATAATGGGGTTTAGCTGCTTTTCACTGCTGTGTTTATGCCGCTTTACACCCACTTGACACACTAACAGAGAGATATCAATACATAGGTTTTACGATTATTATTAGTCAGATATATTCTTGTTCGGTGAATAGGGCGTGTTGAGTCCAGTTCTCTGAGCAAGGAGTAGGTCTTGTCTATTACATATTGGGTTTATGGAACGGTATCTGAGCTAATTTGATACCCTTGTTTTATGTATCACCCCACCTCACCTTTCCCGTTAAGCAGCCATAGAGTGTTTTCTGCATGTGTGACTCTGTTCTGTTTTGTAATTCAGTTCAAGTGTAACGGTTTTTACATTCCCTCTATCAGTGATACCTGATGAGAAGTGTCCTTTTCTGTGTGACTTATTTCACTTAGAATCGTCGTACCTAAATCCACTCATCATGCTGCTACTAGCCTTACGACATTGATTTCATGGCTGAGTGATATTCCATTGTACATAAGGACCACAGCTTCTTTATCCATTTTTCTCTTTCCTGGGATATTTAAGGTGGAATGAAGTGGAGGTCCTGGTCAACAGAGCAGCCCTAAACTTTGGGGTGCTTGTGTCTTGCTGATTTTTCATTTTCCCAATTTATACCCCCATGAGTGAAAGTGCCCTATGCTCTCTAAGCTGTGTTTTTCAGATGTTTCAGGACTCACCGGACACTTCTCCAGAGTGGCTCTTGGCAATTTACATCCCGCCCATCAGTGTAGCAAGGCTCCCATTTCTCCATGGCCTGTCCTGCATTTCTGGTTTTGACACTTTTTTCAGCATGGCCCTTTTGACCAATGGGAAGCGAGACATCTCTGTAGCGCTGATTTGCCTTTCCAGGTTGCTTGGTTGGCCAAAAAGGGCGTATGCGTTTTTTTCTGAATATATTCAGGAAAAAACGCATACGCCCTTTTTGGCCAAGGGCATCATTGTCAACGTTTTGCCGCTTTTCATGTGCTTTAAAGGCGATTCGTATCTACCTCCTGAAATCTGTTTCCTGCAATTCTGCCTTGATTTCAAATCCTCTTCTTTGCCTTCCCTCAATATATTTGTGGACGAGAGTTATCATTTATAACTCTGCAGGTTTGTGAATTGCAGTGCCCTGAACCTCCATTTTACAACTCGTTTTTATGGGAGCTGGCCGCAAAATCGCAGAATGGCTTCAGGCCCTGTTCTGGTTCCGGGGGGCAGGCTGAGCCTGTGGTTAATTCTTCTTTCTGATGGGAAAATAGAGTGACCTGTGCCTGTCCCAACACCAAGAGCTAGTCTCTCGTTGGTTCCACGTCTTCCCGTTTATCCTCAGGACAAATTGCAACCTGTACGGAACAGGAGGTTAAAGGTGCTGATGCTCCAAGTAGGGAGCTTGCTAGTAAAGCGGCTGGAATGGCGAACCCGGGCACAAGGAGATGAGAAATGAGGTGCGTTTTAGAAACCTTTCCCCATCACACGGTGTACCATCTTCTGGGTTTCTCATGCATGTTTTTAATGTAGGAAGATGCCCTTGAACCTGGAGATTTGGGACCCATGCGATGGGTACCACGCAGTATTACTTTAAAGGGTCTGCGTTTGCTCACCCAACCTCACCAAACCTCTCAGCCCCAAGAGTGTCCACCCTTATGTCTCATCCAGCTGTGCATCTAGATATGGTCAATCCAGGTTGCATCACAGCCCCTGAACGCATTGTGTAAGAATTTCTCTCTCTTTCACTGTCTTTGTTTCATGGTTGTTTCAAAGTAATTTATTTTTATAATGGGGTTTAGCTGCTTTTCACTGCTGTGTTTATGCCGCTTTACACCCACTTGACACACTAACAGAGAGATATCAATACATAGGTTTTACGATTATTATTAGTCAGATATATTCTTGTTCGGTGAATAGGGCGTGTTGAGTCCAGTTCTCTGAGCAAGGAGTAGGTCTTGTCTATTACATATTGGGTTTATGGAACGGTATCTGAGCTAATTTGATACCCTTGTTTTATGTATCACCCCACCTCACCTTTCCCGTTAAGCAGCCATAGAGTGTTTTCTGCATGTGTGACTCTGTTCTGTTTTGTAATTCAGTTCAAGTGTAACGGTTTTTACATTCCCTCTATCAGTGATACCTTATGAGAAGTGTCCTTTTCTGTGTGACTTATTTCACTTAGAATCGTCGTACCTAAATCCACTCATCATGCTGCTACTAGCCTTACGACATTGATTTCATGGCTGAGTGATATTCCATTGTACATAAGGACCACAACTTCTTTATCCATTTTTCTCTTTCCTGGGATATTTAAGGTGGAATGAAGTGGAGGTCCTGGTCAACAGAACAGCCCTAAACTTTGGGGTGCTTGTGTCTTGCTGATTTTTCATTTTCCCAATTTATACCCCCATGAGTGGAAGTGCCCTATGCTCTCTAAGCTGTGTTTTTCAGATGTTTCAGGACTCACCGGACACTTCTCCAGAGTGGCTCTTGGCAATTTACATCCCGCCCATCAGTGTAGCAAGGCTCCCATTTCTCCATGGCCTGTCCTGCATTTCTGGTTTTGACACTTTTTTCAGCATGGCCCTTTTGACCAATGGGAAGGGAGACTTCTTTGTAGCGCTGATTTGCATTTCCAGGTTGCTTGGTTGGCCAAAAAGGGCGTATGCGTTTTTTCCTGAATATATTCAGGAAAAAACGCATACGCCCTTTTTGGCCAAGGGCATCATTGTCAACGTTTTGCCGCTTTTCATGTGCTTTAAAGGCGATTCGTATCTACCTCCTGAAATCTGTTTCCTGCAATTCTGCCTTGATTTCAAATCCTCTTCTTTGCCTTCCCTCAATATATTTGTGGACGAGAGTTATCATTTATAACTCTGCAGGTTTGTGAATTGCAGTGCCCTGAACCTCCATTTTACAACTCGTTTTTATGGGAGCTGGCCGCAAAATCGCAGAATGGCTTCAGGCCCTGTTCTGGTTCCGGGGGGCAGGCTGAGCCTGTGGTTAATTCTTCTTTCTGATGGGAAAATAGAGTGACCTGTGCCTGTCCCAACACCAAGAGCTAGTCTCTCGTTGGTTCCACGTCTTCCCGTTTATCCTCAGGACAAATTGCAACCTGTACGGAACAGGAGGTTAAAGGTGCTGATGCTCCAAGTAGGGAGCTTGCTAGTAAAGCGGCTGGAATGGCGAACCCGGGCACAAGGAGATGAGAAATGAGGTGCGTTTTAGAAACCTTTCCCCATCACACGGTGTACCATCTTCTGGGTTTCTCATGCATGTTTTTGATGTAGGAAGATGCCCTTGAACCTGGAGATTTGGGACCCATGCGATGGGTACCACGCAGTATTACTTTAAAGGGTCTGCGTTTGCTCACCCAACCTCACCAAACCTCTCAGCCCCAAGAGTGTCCACCCTTATGTCTCATCCAGCTGTGCGTCTAGATATGGTCAATCCAGGTTGCATCACAGCCCCTGAACGCATTGTGTAAGAATTTCTCTCTCTTTCACTGTCTTTGTTTCATGGTTGTTTCAAAGTAATTTATTTTTATAATGGGGTTTAGCTGCTTTTCACTGCTGTGTTTATGCCGCTTTACACCCACTTGACACACTAACAGAGAGATATCAATACATAGGTTTTACGATTATTATTAGTCAGATATATTCTTGTTCGGTGAATAGGGCGTGTTGAGTCCAGTTCTCTGAGCAAGGAGTAGGTCTTGTCTATTACATATTGGGTTTATGGAACGGTATCTGAGCTAATTTGATACCCTTGTTTTATGTATCACCCCACCTCACCTTTCCCGTTAAGCAGCCATAGAGTGTTTTCTGCATGTGTGACTCTGTTCTGTTTTGTAATTCAGTTCAAGTGTAACGGTTTTTACATTCCCTCTATCAGTGATACCTTATGAGAAGTGTCCTTTTCTGTGTGACTTATTTCACTTAGAATCGTCGTACCTAAATCCACTCATCATGCTGCTACTAGCCTTACGACATTGATTTCATGGCTGAGTGATATTCCATTGTACATAAGGACCACAACTTCTTTATCCATTTTTCTCTTTCCTGGGATATTTAAGGTGGAATGAAGTGGAGGTCCTGGTCAACAGAACAGCCCTAAACTTTGGGGTGCTTGTGTCTTGCTGATTTTTAATTTTCCCAATTTATACCCCCATGAGTGGAAGTGCCCTATGCTCTCTAAGCTGTGTTTTTCAGATGTTTCAGGACTCACCGGACACTTCTCCAGAGTGGCTCTTGGCAATTTACATCCCGCCCATCAGTGTAGCAAGGCTCCCATTTCTCCATGGCCTGTCCTGCATTTCTGGTTTTGACACTTTTTTCAGCATGGCCCTTTTGACCAATGGGAAGCGAGACTTCTTTGTAGCGCTGATTTGCCTTTCCAGGTTGCTTGGTTGGCCAAAAAGGGCGTATGCGTTTTTTCCTGAATATATTCAGGAAAAAACGCATACGCCCTTTTTGGCCAAGGGCATCATTGTCAACATTTTGCCGCTTTTCATGTGCTTTAAAGGCGATTCGTATCTACCTCCTGAAATCTGTTTCCTGCAATTCTGCCTTGATTTCAAATCCTCTTCTTTGCCTTCCCTCAATATATTTGTGGACGAGAGTTATCATTTATAACTCTGCAGGTTTGTGAATTGCAGTGCCCTGAACCTCCATTTTACAACTCGTTTTTATGGGAGCTGGCCGCAAAATCGCAGAATGGCTTCAGGCCCTGTTCTGGTTCCGGGGGGCAGGCTGAGCCTGTGGTTAATTCTTCTTTCTGATGGGAAAATAGAGTGACCTGTGCCTGTCCCAACACCAAGAGCTAGTCTCTCGTTGGTTCCACGTCTTCCCGTTTATCCTCAGGACAAATTGCAACCTGTACGGAACAGGAGGTTAAAGGTGCTGATGCTCCAAGTAGGGAGCTTGCTAGTAAAGCGGCTGGAATGGCGAACCCGGGCACAAGGAGATGAGAAATGAGGTGCGTTTTAGAAACCTTTCCCCATCACACGGTGTACCATCTTCTGGGTTTCTCATGCATGTTTTTGATGTAGGAAGATGCCCTTGAACCTGGAGATTTGGGACCCATGCGATGGGTACCACGCAGTATTACTTTAAAGGGTCTGCGTTTGCTCACCCAACCTCACCAAACCTCTCAGCCCCAAGAGTGTCCACCCTTATGTCTCATCCAGCTGTGCGTCTAGATATGGTCAATCCAGGTTGCATCACAGCCCCTGAACGCATTGTGTAAGAATTTCTCTCTCTTTCACTGTCTTTGTTTCATGGTTGTTTCAAAGTAATTTATTTTTATAATGGGGTTTAGCTGCTTTTCACTGCTGTGTTTATGCCGCTTTACACCCACTTGACACACTAACAGAGAGATATCAATACATAGGTTTTACGATTATTATTAGTCAGATATATTCTTGTTCGGTGAATAGGGCGTGTTGAGTCCAGTTCTCTGAGCAAGGAGTAGGTCTTGTCTATTACATATTGGGTTTATGGAACGGTATCTGAGCTAATTTGATACCCTTGTTTTATGTATCACCCCACCTCACCTTTCCCGTTAAGCAGCCATAGAGTGTTTTCTGCATGTGTGACTCTGTTCTGTTTTGTAATTCAGTTCAAGTGTAACGGTTTTTACATTCCCTCTATCAGTGATACCTTATGAGAAGTGTCCTTTTCTGTGTGACTTATTTCACTTAGAATCGTCGTACCTAAATCCACTCATCATGCTGCTACTAGCCTTACGACATTGATTTCATGGCTGAGTGATATTCCATTGTACATAAGGACCACAACTTCTTTATCCATTTTTCTCTTTCCTGGGATATTTAAGGTGGAATGAAGTGGAGGTCCTGGTCAACAGAACAGCCCTAAACTTTGGGGTGCTTGTGTCTTGCTGATTTTTCATTTTCCCAATTTATACCCCCATGAGTGGAAGTGCCCTATGCTCTCTAAGCTGTGTTTTTCAGATGTTTCAGGACTCACCGGACACTTCTCCAGAGTGGCTCTTGGCAATTTACATCCCGCCCATCAGTGTAGCAAGGCTCCCATTTCTCCATGGCCTGTCCTGCATTTCTGGTTTTGACACTTTTTTCAGCATGGCCCTTTTGACCAATGGGAAGCGAGACTTCTTTGTAGCGCTGATTTGCCTTTCCAGGTTGCTTGGTTGGCCAAAAAGGGCGTATGCGTTTTTTCCTGAATATATTCAGGAAAAAACGCATACGCCCTTTTTGGCCAAGGGCATCATTGTCAACGTTTTGCCGCTTTTCATGTGCTTTAAAGGCGATTCGTATCTACCTCCTGAAATCTGTTTCCTGCAATTCTGCCTTGATTTCAAATCCTCTTCTTTGCCTTCCCTCAATATATTTGTGGACGAGAGTTATCATTTATAACTCTGCAGGTTTGTGAATTGCAGTGCCCTGAACCTCCATTTTACAACTCGTTTTTATGGGAGCTGGCCGCAAAATCGCAGAATGGCTTCAGGCCCTGTTCTGGTTCCGGGGGGCAGGCTGAGCCTGTGGTTAATTCTTCTTTCTGATGGGAAAATAGAGTGACCTGTGCCTGTCCCAACACCAAGAGCTAGTCTCTCGTTGGTTCCACGTCTTCCCGTTTATCCTCAGGACAAATTGCAACCTGTACGGAACAGGAGGTTAAAGGTGCTGATGCTCCAAGTAGGGAGCTTGCTAGTAAAGCGGCTGGAATGGCGAACCCGGGCACAAGGAGATGAGAAATGAGGTGCGTTTTAGAAACCTTTCCCCATCACACGGTGTACCATCTTCTGGGTTTCTCATGCATGTTTTTGATGTAGGAAGATGCCCTTGAACCTGGAGATTTGGGACCCATGCGATGGGTACCACGCAGTATTACTTTAAAGGGTCTGCGTTTGCTCACCCAACCTCACCAAACCTCTCAGCCCCAAGAGTGTCCACCCTTATGTCTCATCCAGCTGTGCGTCTAGATATGGTCAATCCAGGTTGCATCACAGCCCCTGAACGCATTGTGTAAGAATTTCTCTCTCTTTCACTGTCTTTGTTTCATGGTTGTTTCAAAGTAATTTATTTTTATAATGGGGTTTAGCTGCTTTTCACTGCTGTGTTTATGCCGCTTTACACCCACTTGACACACTAACAGAGAGATATCAATACATAGGTTTTACGATTATTATTAGTCAGATATATTCTTGTGCGGTGAATAGGGCGTGTTGAGTCCAGTTCTCTGAGCAAGGAGTAGGTCTTGTCTATTACATATTGGGTTTATGGAACGGTATCTGAGCTAATTTGATACCCTTGTTTTATGTATCACCCCACCTCACCTTTCCCGTTAAGCAGCTATAGTGTGTTTTCTGCATGTGTGACTCTGTTCTGTTTTGTAATTCAGTTCAAGTGTAACGGTTTTTACATTCCCTCTATCAGTGATACCTTATGAGAAGTGTCCTTTTCTGTGTGACTTATTTCACTTAGAATCGTCGTACCTAAATCCACTCATCATGCTGCTACTAGCCTTACGACATTGATTTCATGGCTGAGTGATATTCCATTGTACATAAGGACCACAGCTTCTTTATCCATTTTTCTCTTTCCTGGGATATTTAAGGTGGAATGAAGTGGAGGTCCTGGTCAACAGAACAGCCCTAAACTTTGGGGTGCTTGTGTCTTGCTGATTTTTCATTTTCCCAATTTATACCCCCATGAGTGGAAGTGCCCTATGCTCTCTAAGCTGTGTTTTTCAGATGTTTCAGGACTCACCGGACACTTCTCCAGAGTGGCTCTTGGCAATTTACATCCCGCCCATCAGTGTAGCAAGGCTCCCATTTCTCCATGGCCTGTCCTGCATTTCTGGTTTTGACACTTTTTTCAGCATGGCCCTTTTGACCAATGGGAAGCGAGACTTCTTTGTAGCGCTGATTTGCCTTTCCAGGTTGCTTGGTTGGCCAAAAAGGGCGTATGCGTTTTTTCCTGAATATATTCAGGAAAAAACGCATACGCCCTTTTTGGCCAAGGGCATCATTGTCAACGTTTTGCCGCTTTTCATGTGCTTTAAAGGCGATTCGTATCTACCTCCTGAAATCTGTTTCCTGCAATTCTGCCTTGATTTCAAATCCTCTTCTTTGCCTTCCCTCAATATATTTGTGGACGAGAGTTATCATTTATAACTCTGCAGGTTTGTGAATTGCAGTGCCCTGAACCTCCATTTTACAACTCGTTTTTATGGGAGCTGGCCGCAAAATCGCAGAATGGCTTCAGGCCCTGTTCTGGTTCCGGGGGGCAGGCTGAGCCTGTGGTTAATTCTTCTTTCTGATGGGAAAATAGAGTGACCTGTGCCTGTCCCAACACCAAGAGCTAGTCTCTCGTTGGTTCCACGTCTTCCCGTTTATCCTCAGGACAAATTGCAACCTGTACGGAACAGGAGGTTAAAGGTGCTGATGCTCCAAGTAGGGAGCTTGCTAGTAAAGCGGCTGGAATGGCGAACCCGGGCACAAGGAGATGAGAAATGAGGTGCGTTTTAGAAACCTTTCCCCATCACACGGTGTACCATCTTCTGGGTTTCTCATGCATGTTTTTGATGTAGGAAGATGCCCTTGAACCTGGAGATTTGGGACCCATGCGATGGGTACCACGCAGTATTACTTTAAAGGGTCTGCGTTTGCTCACCCAACCTCACCAAACCTCTCAGCCCCAAGAGTGTCCACCCTTATGTCTCATCCAGCTGTGCGTCTAGATATGGTCAATCCAGGTTGCATCACAGCCCCTGAACGCATTGTGTAAGAATTTCTCTCTCTTTCACTGTCTTTGTTTCATGGTTGTTTCAAAGTAATTTATTTTTATAATGGGGTTTAGCTGCTTTTCACTGCTGTGTTTATGCCGCTTTACACCCACTTGACACACTAACAGAGAGATATCAATACATAGGTTTTACGATTATTATTAGTCAGATATATTCTTGTGCGGTGAATAGGGCGTGTTGAGTCCAGTTCTCTGAGCAAGGAGTAGGTCTTGTCTATTACATATTGGGTTTATGGAACGGTATCTGAGCTAATTTGATACCCTTGTTTTATGTATCACCCCACCTCACCTTTCCCGTTAAGCAGCTATAGTGTGTTTTCTGCATGTGTGACTCTGTTCTGTTTTGTAATTCAGTTCAAGTGTAACGGTTTTTACATTCCCTCTATCAGTGATACCTTATGAGAAGTGTCCTTTTCTGTGTGACTTATTTCACTTAGAATCGTCGTACCTAAATCCACTCATCATGCTGCTACTAGCCTTACGACATTGATTTCATGG